>NC_057796.1:80680095-80745063 GCF_018294505.1 Triticum aestivum | reverse complement strand
GTATGCTGGAGGCCGTGCGCAGCACTGACCCGCGGGGTGGGCTGTGATGCGGTAGGCACGTGGCACGGTGTACCGGGTGTCCGTTTGGTGTCTCGGGAACCCTGCTCACATCGTTCGGGGCCGTATGTGGAAACTTCGGCCGGACTCCCTGCGGATGGAACCTGAATAGGCGATAAACCTGGACTAGAGACTTGAGTGTTTAGGTAGGCCGTGGCCGACACCCTCGACAGGCTTCCGCTTGAAGGTTGCCGAGATACATGACGTGTACATGGCGGTAAGTGGCGAGAGCGTGTGTGAAGAAGTACACCCCTGCAGGGTTAACATCATCTATTCGAATAGCCGTGTCCGCGGTAAAGGAATTCTGGGTTGCCTATAACAGTTCATAGACAAGTGAAAGTGGATACTCTAAAATGCGCAAGATAAGCGTGAGTGCTATGGATGGCGTTCTCGTAGGGAGACGGGAGCGGATCCATAGTGGTGTATTGAAATGGTGAATATGTGGACTCGTGTGCGCCACCTCAAAAGAGTTACTTGCAGTCGTAGTTCAGGATAGCCACTGAGTCAAAGCTGGCTTGCTGCAGATAAACTCCACCACCCCCTTTGTTGATACCGATGCATATGTAGCTAGCTCTGATGTAAGTCTTGCTGGGTACATTTGTACTCACGTTTGCTTAATTTATGTTTTTGCAGAGAGATTTCAGTCTCGCTAGTAGTTCCGCGTGGACTTCGACGTTTAGCTTGTTACCTCAGCTACGATCTTGTGCCCTCGGCAGGATCTGGTAGATAGTCAGGCTTCTCAGCCTTTTTCATTTGTAGATGTCTGTACTCAGACATGTTAAGCTTCCGCATGTGCTTTGACTTGTATGCTCTGATTGTTGGGTCATGAGACCCATGTTTGTAATATCTCGCTCCTCGGAGCCTAATGAATAAATAATTGAGTCGTAGAGTTATGTTGTGATGCCATGTTGTATTTACACATATCGAGCATATTGTGTGTATGATTGAAATGCTTGGTATGTGTGGGATCCGACAACCTAGTTGTTTATCCTTGGTAGCCTCTCTTATGGGGAAATGTAGTCTTGTGCTTCCATGAGCCATAGTAGTCCGCTACAGCCCGGTTCACCGGAGTCCTGCTAGCCCAGCACTACTGCTCCGGAACACTTGACTAGCCGGCATGTGATTCACTTTGTTCATGTGTCTGTCCCTTCGGGGAAATGTCACGCGGTGACATCCGGAGTCCTGCCTAGCCTGCTATAGCCCGGTTCACCGGAGTCCTGTTAGCCCAGTGCTACAGCCCGGATTCGCACGCTGCTGACCGACATGTTCGATGTTGATTCATGTATGCCTGTCCCCGTAAGTTAGTGCCACTTTGGGTTCACGACTAGTCATGTCGGTCCGGGTTCTCTGTCATATGGATGCTACCGACACTATCATATACGTGAGCCAAAAGGCGCAAACGGTCCTGGGCCATGGTAAGGCGACACCCGTGGGAATACCGTGCGTGAGGCCGCAAAGTGATATGAGGTGTTACCGGCTAGATCGATGTGACTTGGAATCGGGGTCCTGACAGCTTTGGTATCAGAGCTTGACTGCCTGTAGGATTACCAAGCCTGACTGGTCGAAGTTGAGTCTAGAAATGCTTTAGCTATATAAGGGAATTGATTGTGGAAGGGAACGTAAGGCTCTTTTTACTCCTTTACCTTATGCCCTTCTGATCTGAGTCAACCTCTTCCTTTCTACAGGGATTAAGAACTAGGCTTCTCATCTTTCTATCAGGATCACGTGTTACTAATCCGTAGACTTATAGGATTGTTGGTTTCAAGCCCCAGTTCAGTTTCTACTACTTTTGTGTGTTGACAGTTAACCTCAGAACTTTGATATTATGATGCTGAGAGGTTATGCCACCATTTTGCCGGATGTCTCAAATCTTTTTGAGCATTTACAACAGTTATGCTGTCCGAGTCATCCCAAGTTTCTAAATAGTCTGATGCATTTGCAAACCCCTTCTTTCTGTTCCTGATGTTTCTCTGGGCCAGTTTAACCACACTATTCGGTGAGTTGAGGTACTATGTTGCCTCGACATATATGTTGGAGCTATTATTATGACCCTAGGTGTCTTAGAGGATCACCTAATAATCTAGCCATGTTTTGTGTTCCCAGTGTGATGATTCTGGCCATCTTTCTTGAAAGCATCCCGTGATGCCATTTAGTTAGTAGGCATTCTATTCCTGGGTTTTTGAACCGAGATTCACTCTACTCATTCATGTTGATAGTGTTTGCTAGTTCCTTTAGGATATTACTAACCTTTGCGATAGTCCTCGAGGTCTGTGGTATTTCCTTCTTCCAAATACCATGAACTGCTTATGGCAGAAGTTCTTTTGAACCAAAAGATCACAACCAGAGTGCTCTTGATGAGTTCTCGATTCGATGTTGTGACTCTGCCAGTTCTACCTTTCTGCATGGGTTGTCCGGAAGATATATGTTGAACTCGTTCGACATGCTAATCTATGCACCCACAACTCAGAAAATCATATGTTCCTTTGGGTTGTCCCTCTTTAGTTATTTTTTGACCCTCGTCTATCAATTGATAGTCAGGAGTAGTTGTGCATTCGTGTTCATCGTTGCCTTTTACTCTTGAGATCCGTCAAGTCATTCTATTCCAGAATGGCTAGGAGAAACAAACTCCAGTACCTCATCCATATCTAGAATTTGGTCAAAGCAGTTGTATTCCGCAGATCAAAATGCCAGTCCAGCTTTTGCTCTGTTCTACCGTTTAGTGTCACCCTCTTTCCTATCAAGAATGCCTCTTATGAATTCTTGATATAGTGATACTCTCGCCATCATTTTTCATTCCTCGGTCCCTGTGTTGTTGCAACTGGAATACCGACAAATGAAATGTGATGTGTGAAATCAATACTCCTAGCAACTCCGTTGCTTGGTAGTAAATGGACAATATTCTCATTCTTAGCGTGTTGGTTATTGAATCATCATTCTAAGACAGATCGTGCTACCTAGTCCTTATTTCTGGTGCACTCTTCGATCAACGAGTTAGGATTTCAATCCCTTGCTTAATTGATCACATCATCTTGCCTCGGAAGCAAGATTGTTCTCGAGCTTAATAACATATTGGTGGTTCGTGATTTTCCAAATATCTTCTCGGGAGTATTACCAGGTTGTCCCCTAACCCATATGTTGAGCTCGTGATCAAGTTGGTTTCTTGCAAACCATCTATTCTCCAAGATTCTGTGTTGGATACCCGTGAACTAGTTCGATAAGCCAAACAATAACTTGGAGAGTTGGAAGATGAAAGCTTGTCCCACTTAGTTCATTTTCAAAGGGATATTCTTGTGTTTGTGTGGTTGTTGAAGAAAGATGATATCTTCACCGATTGGTCCCTGTGATCAGTTGTTGGACCTATTGACTTATCAAAACTTTGATTTGAGCATGGGCTATCTTCAAATCAAATCAGAACCAACGATATTCGTAATGTTGTCTTACTCGTGGTTGATTCCTCGAGCATACACCATTACATCTTTTGGTCTGACCAATACTATCACATTGTTCACATAATGGTGGAAGTCCAGTGATATGGAAATTCCGATGAGTTGTTGTTGAGCCCATCAACGGCATTTTATCTCCTCCATGATTCATGTTGAACGTTGAGCTAGTGTTGGAAACTTTGTAAGCATTTCTTCATGCTAGCTCATGAAACATATGTTTGGTGTAAGAAGTGACTTCCTTTGATTCACGTGCATTTGATGTAAGTTGCCGCCGTGAATTCAAGAAAGTTCATTTTTGCTTCCTCTGGAATCATCCCAAGTCAGTCATGCATGTGCGAAGTATTCTATGGTCTGATAGACTGATCATCTTCATTCCATATGTATTCCCTAGCACACCAAGCCACTGATTGATCTGTTCAAGGATAAGAAGTTCATCGATAAGTATACAAGGACTTCGATATCCTCAATGATGGTTCCCCATCTGAACCTGGTAGTGTTTTTATTGTAAGACTACTATGTGATCATGCTTGTCTTGGACAGCGTGTTCATAGGTTTGTAGCAGAACCAGCTCATGTTTTGGAGCTTGCTATCGTAGTTCATTTCCCGAGAATCTTGCAACGTCATCTCTTTGACTTGTGTTGCTACCTTTCTTTTTCCAGATATGCTGTCTGGAATATTCTGTTACCAACCAGATCTGAATCTCAGGTAGATATGATGGTTGGAACATCCCCAACATTGCATTTTGTCCCTAGCTTGCACCGCCTTTGTGCCAAATTCCATGGGCTGCTCTTCTCAGTAATTGTCGTTCAGGATCATCTTCAGAAGTGGTTCTACCATGGATCCCATCCATATCCCATGATAAGAAAAAATCACTCATTGCGTTATCTTCAACAAGGTAGTCCACATCATTCATTCAAGTTGGAGTATGCCATTCTTTCGAACCCCTTCCAACGATCGATTGTGATTTGCCTTAGGCTAGTATAGAGAGTTCCAATGATCTATGTATCAAAAGTAATTCTTTTTGCCACTTAAGGGAATAATTCTTCTAGTCATCTCCTCTCAGATGTCTCGCTATGGTATCATGACAACTCAACTCCTCGCTACGTTGACAACCGTTCACCACCTCCTTAAGTGTGGAATTGTTGACTACCTAGAGAACCTTCTCCATCTGTTTCACTCCATCCCTCTGGACGTATGCTTCGTGCCTCAGCTCGAGAGATGTTTCAATGTCTCACTCCATGAGTTGATCCTGAGTTGTTCGATCTTCGAGAAGATCGATCCTTCTATAGTTTTCCCTTTCCTCTCATTGTCATGTTGGTTGGAGTTCTTAGAGCAACACATCGAGATAAATCTGGTGATCGAATCAACGTTCTTGTGAAGTCCAATCTGGATCATGAAGTTTGTGTTAGTTTTGTGTCCCCTTTGTCTTCTTACCTCACGTCTTGAATCTCGGGACGAGATTCTTGTTTAGTGGGGGTGAGTTGTCACAGCCCTAGAGTTGTTTGCAGACAGTTGCATCGGTGAGCATCATGCATCCTGTTAATTTCAAGAAACTTGAAATGAGGAAAGTGAAAGCCTCAGAAATCAATTTAAAAGAAGGGCAAGAACCCTTTAAATTGCATTCATTGTTTCCAAAATGCGTTCATAAATGTTTGATAATTTGGGCAAGGGTTTGAGACCAAACCAAAATAGTGAACATTTTTGTGGAATATTTTGGGCACTGAATTTAAATCACTATCCTATTTGAATTTGGAATATACCCAAATATATATGGGATATATTTCCAAATACCTCTGATATATTTTGTGTGCTTTGGGAGAAGTCCAAGAAGCAACATAAAAATGGTCAGAGAATATTTTGCATTGTTTTGAATTCCTTTGAATTTTCAAAACAGTGGCAAAGTAATAAATAAAACAGAAAAACAAAAAACAAAAAATAAAAGAAAAGGGAAGAACTCACCTGAAGCCTACCTGGCGGCCCGCTACTATGCGGCCCACTCCTGCTGCTCCCCCTGTCGTCTTCCTTGTTGGACAGAAGGACAGGGCGTGTCGCCCGCGCGCGCACCGAACGCCACCTCCTGCTTCCTCCCCCGTCCTCGACCGAGTGCCAGAGACGCCCCCGAGCGCCCTGGCCCTTCTCCCACTCTCGCAGCTCACTCTCCCTTCCCCTGCTCTCTCTCTGTAGCACGCCCGAGCGCGTCTGTCGTCGCCACTCGCCTTAGCCACGGCCACCGGCCACCCCACGCCTCGCCAACGCGCTAGGAAGCTCCGCTACTTCGTCCTCGTCCCTCCTTGCCAAGCCACGCGACGAGGACAGCCCTGAAGCGATGCCCGCAACATCATCTCCAACCACGGCCGGCCGAGATCGCCGCCGCCGTCTCGTCGCCCCCTGTAAGTGCATCTAGTGCCCCTTAGTGATTTTGGTGTATTGAACACTTATAGGTTAAGGGACTAATGTGTTTATGAGTGTACACAGGTCTATAAGTCTATGAGGAGTTTGATATTTACAGGGAAAGTCGACCCCTAAAAATGAAGTTCTTCGACTGAAGACTTTGGAATTCTGAAGACTTTGAAAGTGAAGAAGTTGGGGTAACCTTGAAGACTTGGTATTCATTTGAGGAACATGAAGCGTGAAGACGTTTGTTTTCGTAGTTTCATTTTCTCTTTCTTGAGTCATAGGAAACACCGTACTGTTAAAGGGGGTCGAGGAAATACTAAGGAAAAATTTCCATGTGATGCTCAACTCAAAATCCTACACCTACCAATCCCTTCGAGTGAAGCCATTGGAAATCTCATACAGTTCAGTCATATACTTCAGTGACAGAGACGAAGTTCTTCTGGTCTCTGAGGAATTTGTTCTGACTGAGGAGTTAGGAATTCGCCAGTGCGGATTGCCTACACAGTGAGGAACATGATAGCCCTGAGGAATTTGATACTCAAATTTCCGACCGTTGCTGTGCTATGCGCCAGTTGTCCCAAAATATCTACCCACCTAACGGTCATATTATTGAAGGGCATTTATGTCTTATCATGTCGGGCTGCTCCCTAGGCTATAAATAGCCGCCCCCTACAACCACTAGCTGGTTGGCTGCTCCGAGAGAAACTTACACTTGTCAATTGAGAGCATCCCATCCTCCGAGGACTCTGAGCGAAAATCATCAAGTGAGGAAAAACCCAAACCCAAACACCTACAAACCCAAAGTGATTGAGCATCAATGAAGAGATTGATCCTGCGTGGATCCGACGCTTGTTACCTTTGAAGATTGTGCTTCTTCCAGACGGTTAGGCGTCATGGTCTAGAGCATCCAAGAGGAAATTGTGGATAGCCGAGTGACCGAGTTTGTGAAGGTTTGGAAGTCACCTGAAGACTTACCACGAGTGATTGGGCGAGGTCTGTGTGACCTTAGCTCAAGGGGAATACGGTGAGGACTAAGTGTCCTGGACTGCGTGTTCAGGACTGGGTGTCCGGGACTGTGTGTCCTCAGGTTTAAGTACCTAGCCGCCCTAACCAGACGTACAACTGAGACAGCAGTTGGAACTGGTCTACCAAATCATTGTCTTCACCAAGCTTACTGGTTCTATTTCCTCAACTCTTTCATTTCCTCATTCCTGTGTTGTGTGCTTGTCATATCTGTGTTTGAAGACTTTGACTGAAGACTTTCTCAATTTCCTCAGTTCAATTTCTTCAGTCTGTTTGTCTTCATCTTGTGTTATCCTGTGGTTACACTTTCTCTACTCTGTGCTTGTCTTCATTTCGTCATGATGACCATGCTTGTGTTCTGCTATGCATACTTTTGAGTACTTATTCCGCTGCAAGTAGTTCTTCGCTAAGGAATTTCCTCACTGGCAAATTCCTCAGTGAAGAATTCATAAAAATCGCCTATCCACCCCCCTCTAGTTGATAAAACGCACTTTCAATTGGTATCAGAGCAAGGTACTCCCTTGTTCTGTGTGATTGTGGTTTAACCGCCTGGAGTTTTAGTTATGTCGACCGCAGGTATGTAGAAAGTTACATGCCCCATCTTTGATAGTCATGATTATCCCAAGTGGAAGGCCATGATGAGGAAGCGCCTCATGGCAATGAATAGCGAGCTGTGGACCGTCACTGAGATTGGTCTTACCGATCTATGCAAGATGGCGGACACTAATGATATTCGCAAGTACACTCGACTTGACATCATGGCGAAGGATATCATCTTTTCCTGCCTATCCAGAGATGAATTCAGGCGCATTATGCATCTTTGCAATGCGAAGCTTATATGCGACCGGATCTCTGACGTCTATGAAGGTCATCGAACTTGTCATGATCCCTGGTTTGAGGACTTCAAGGAATCACTCAACACGATGACTTTCGAACCTGAACCATCATCTTCTGCACCATGCCTCATGGCAAAAGGTGCCAAGGTAACTGAATGTTCCTCATCCGAGTCTAGTGATGATGAATCTGATGATGATTTTGGACCTAGCTATACCAAGCTTGTTTGTATTGCCACTAAACAACAAAAGGCCTTGGAAAAGGTTCAAAACATGCTAGATAAAAGTGATGATATGTTGGGTGAAGAAATGGATCACACTAAAACCTTGACTGAAAATCTTCAGAGACTTCAGTCTAGATTTGACAACCTTCAAGGTCATCATAACACTCTCTTATCTGATCATGAGAAGCTTTCTTATGAATTTCTTCAGAGAAAGCAAGATCTTGAGAAGCTAAGAGTGAGTTATGAAGATCTTCAGAAGGAGCGTGATTCATTACTTGCTCAACAAATCAGCGTTGTTCAGGAAGAATTTGTTCCTCCATGTTTGAAATGCATTGAACGTGAATCTGCTAATTCTTCACCTAAATGTTCAAATGCTTCTAATGCTACAAATTCTTCAACTGTCTCTGCTATCACTAATTCCTCATCTGAGGACATTGCTAGTATCACTGACGATGCAGGGCTAAAGGAATTGTACATGACAGGCATTTACAAAAGCCTCAAAGGGCATCAGACTCTTTGTGATGTGCTTAAAAAGCAGATCCTCAACAAGAACCCTAGGAAAGAGGGTATTGCCTTTGAGAGGAAACTCAATGCTGATGGTACATATTGGAAGCCTGAGCAGTACCCCAAAACCGCATGGGTTGCTGCAAAGGGACCTATAGTTGATCCATCTAATTTATCTGGCTTTACATGTGAATCTTCTCATTCTTCTGATGAGTCATTTGACTCCAACTATAAACTGTTTAAAAATCAGAATGGTGAAGTATTTGCTAGATATGTTGGCACTAACTGCAGGAATGGTTCTCCTATGAAGATAATCTGGGTTCCCAAAAGGTGCCTTGAAAGTCTTCAGGTGAATGTCCTCATGACACCACCTGTGAAGAATAGGAACCCCAGATCAAATTCTTCATATGGATCCAAGTCCTCGTATGGATCATATTCCTCAAAAGGATCAAAGTCCTCATATGAACATCATCGTGCTAACAACTCTGTTTCGCAGGGAAGAGCCAAGGGCTATGAATATGAGCATTATTCTTCTAATCATTATGTTCATAAGTCCTCAAAGAATTTCTCTGCTTATTCATATGCTTACCCTAACTTCTCTTATGTGAAACGAAATAGATTGGCTTCTCTGCCACCTTTCTCATATGGAGCTCGCAGAGTGATGAACTCTTTGCCACCCCTTTAGATGTGGGTGGTGAAGAAAAAGAACTAATCTCTTCTGCAGGGTCAGGTCTCCAGACGTACTTGAACGTCTGAAGAATTTACTGGAGACCTGAAGAGTGCCTGAAAGGACGCAGACTAATCATGAAGAAATGAACTTTCATTTCTCACGTCCTCATACTGTTTTTAACTGTTGCATTGCTTGATGAAATTGGTCTGATGAATTGTGATGTCATATTCTTCACTGATGAAGTATATGAAGTTCATAAGCTGCACTAATTCATCAGCAGGATGATCAACCCAAAGCCACTGAGTGGGTCCTCGATAGTGGATGTACTAATCACATGACTGGTGACAAGAATCTATTGATTGATGCTCCCTTATCACCATCGCATCTGAAGCATATCATCTTCGCTGACAAAGGCAAAAGTCGGGTATTGGGTCTAGGTAAGGTTGCGATCACAAAGGATCGACACATGGACAAATTCATGCTTGTCGAGTCCTTAGGATACAACCTCATGTCTGTCTCAATGCTTTGTGATCTTGATATGGTAGTTGTCTTTGGCAAGTATCGTTGTGTTGTGGTTATGGAAGCTGACAATTCCAAAGTCTTCGAAGGCTTTAGGAGAGGAGACTTGTATATTGTTGATTTCTCTACAGGACCGCAACCGGCCGTGTGCCTACTCGCAAAAGCTTCAGAAGGTTGGCTATGGCATCAACGACTTGGTCATGCAGGCATGAGGAATTTGCACATGCTTGCAAAGAAGAAGCATGTCATTGGCATTGAGAATGTCAAATTCCTCAAGGATCACTTGTGTGGAGCTTGTGAAGCTGGAAAGATGACCAAGGCTAAGCATCTAGCGAAGACTATCATGACCACTACTCAACCATTCGAATTGCTTCACATGGACCTCTTTGGTCCTAACCATTACTCAGCTGTCACAAATGACGCATCTCTCTATGGGCTTGTTATTGTTGATGATTACTCTCGTTACACATGGGTACACATTGTTACTTACAAACATGAAGTGCAGGAAGTCTTCAAATGATTTTCCTCGAGGGCTTCAACCAACTTTGGTGTGAAGATCAAGCACATCAGAAGTGACAATGGAACTGAGTTCAGGAATTCTGGTCTTGATGACTATCTTGATGAACTTGGTATTACTCATGAGTTATCTGCTCCTTATACTCCTCAGCAGAATGGTGTCGTGGAGCGCAAGAACAGAACTCTTGTTGAGATGGCTCGCACTATGCTTGATGAGTACAAGACGCCTCGTCACTTCTGGATTGAGGCAATTTATACAGCGTGCCACATCATCAACAGGGTATATCTTCACAAATTTTTCAAGAAGACTGCCTATGAACTCCTCACTGACGAGAAACCCAATGTGAGTTATTTCAAAGTCTTTGGTGCTAAATGTTGGATTAGAGATCCTCATCACAATGCTAAATTTGCACCGAAAGCACATGAAGGTTTTATGCTTGGTTATGGAAAGGAGTCGCACACCTATAGAGTCTTCAACAACGTTCTTCACAAGGTTGTTGAAACTGTAGATGTGCGGTTCGATGAAACTAATGGCTCGCAAAGAGAGCACCTACCCTCTGTGATAGATGAACCAGCACCTGAGGAAACTATCAAGTTCAAGGCTACTGAGGATGTCATTCTTACCGAAGAATCTGCTGAAGAATTCATTCCAGAACGTGAAGAACGTCGAGCTAATGCACTTGAAGAAATTGCTGAAGAAAATGGTGCTGAAGAAAATGCCGATCAAATTCCTCGACGACAACCTACTCATCCTCACGTTGCAAAAGAAGTGCAAGTTGAGAAGATCATCGATGACATTGAAGCACCAGGTCCTCTCACACGCTCAAAAGCTTCACATTTATCTAACTTTTGTGGGCACTATGCTTTTGTCTCTATCACAGAGCCCACTAAGGTAGATGTAGATGAAGCATTTCTAGAGCCTGAGTGGATTCAGGCCATGCAAGAAGAATTACATCAGTTCGAGCTCAACAACGTTTGAGAACAGGTCAATCGTCCAGATCTCGCAAACACAATATCATTGGCACAAAGTGGATCTACCGCAACAAGCAAGATGAAAATGGCCTTGTGGTGAGGAATAAGGCACGGCTAGTAGCTCAAGGCTACACACAGGTTGAAGGAATTGATTTCAATGAAACGTTTGCACCTGTTGCTAGACTTGAAGCTATTCGCATATTACTTGCTTATGCTAACCATCATGATATCACTTTATATCAAATGGATGTGAAAAGTGCATTCCTCAACGGTAAGCTTGAGGAAGAAGTATATGTTGCTCAACCCCCAGGTTTTGAAGATCCTAAGCATCCTGACAAAGTCTTCAGACTAAATAAGGCCCTCTATGGCCTCAAGCAGGCCTCTCGGGCGTGGTATGATACCTTGAAGGAATTCCTCATGAAGAAAGGCTTCAAACCCGGTTCACTCGACCCTACTATTTTCACTAAATCATATGATGATGAATTGTTTGTATGCCAAATATATGTTGATGATATCATCTTTGGCTGTACTGACCAACGTTATAGTGATGAATTTGCCTATATGATGAGTGAAGAATATCAAATGTCTATGATGGGAGAGTTGAAATTCTTCTTAGGTCTTCAAATTCGTCAACAGCGCAATGGTATATTCATATCTCAGGAGAAATACCTCAAGGATGTACTGAGGAAATTCGGCATGCAAGATTGCAAAGGCGTCAAAATTCCGATGCCCACAAATGGCCATCTGTGCACTGATGAAAATGGTATTGACTTCGATCAAAAGGTATACCGCTCCATGATTGGTTCTTTATTGTACTTATGTGCATCTAGGCCAGATATTATGCTTATTTTTTTTGCATGTGTGCCCGATTTCAAGCTACACCGAAGGAATCACACCATAAGGCTGTGAAACATATTCTTCGATATCTAGCTCACACACCAACACTAGGATTATGGTACCCCGAGGGCTCGGCTTTTGATCTCGTTGGATATTCTGACTCTGACTATGCTGGTGATCGTGTGGATCGCAAGTCAACATTTGGTACATGTCATTTCCTCGGACGATCTTTGGTCTGTTTGTTGGGGAACATAGCAATAATTCAAAACTTTCCTACGTGTCACCAAGACCAATCTAGGAGATGCTCGCAACAAGAGAGAGGGAGTGCATCTTCATACCCTTGAAGATCGCTAAGCGGAAGCGTTACAAGAACGCGGTTGATGGAGTCGTACTCGCGGCGATTCAAATCGCGGAAGATCCGATCTTGCGCCGAACGGACGGCGCCTCCGCGTTCAACACACGTACAGCCCGGGGACGTCTCCTCCTTCTTGATCCAGCAAGGGGAGAGGAGAAGTTGAGGCAGAACTCCAGCAGCACGACAGCATGGTGGCAATGGAGCTCGTGGTTCTCCGGCAGAGCTTCACTAAGCACTACGGAGGAGAAGGAGGTGGTGTATGAGGAGGGAGGGCTGCGCCAGGGAAGAGGTGCGGCTGCCCTCCCACCCCTCCACTATATATAGGGGCAAGGGGAGAGGGGGAGGCGCCCTAGGGTTTCCCCTAGGGGGCGGCGGCCAAGCAGATTGGGTCTCCCTAGGGAAAATCCTAGGGAGACTTGCCCCCCAAGACAAGCAGGTGGAGGCGTGCCTCCCCAGCCAGGTGGAGGCGCCCCACCTCCCCAAGTAACATGGGAAAGGGTGTGGGGGGTGCACCACCCCTTAGTGGGCTGGTTTGCCCCTTCCCCTTTGGCCCATGAGGCCCTCCAACACTTGGCGGGGCTCCCGAAACACCTTTCGGTCATGCTGGCCATAGCCTGGTACCCCCGGAACACTTCCGGACTCCAATACCCTTCGTCCAATATATCGATCTTCACCGCCGGACCATTCCGGAACTCCTCGTGATGTCCGGGATCTCATCCGGGACCCTGAAAAACCTTCGGTAACCACATACTATTTCCCATAACAACTCTAGCGTCACCGAACCTTAAGTGTGTAGACCCTACGGGTTCGGGAACCATGCAGACATGACCGAGACACCTCTCCGGCCAATAACCAATAGCGGGATCTGGATACCCATATTGGCTCCCACATGTTCCACGATGATCTCATCAGATGAACCACGATGTCGGGGATTCAATCAATCCCGTATACAATTCCCTTTGTCAATCGGTATGTTACTTGCCCGAGATTCGATCGCCAGTATCCCAATACCTCGTTCAACCTCGTTACCGGCAAGTCACTTTACTCGTTCCGTAATGCATGATCCCGTGGCTAACTCATTAGTCACATTGAGCTCATTATGATGATGCATTACCGAGTGGGCCCAGAGATACCTCTCCGTCATACGGAGTGACAAATCCCAGTCTCGATTCGTGCCAACCCAACAGACACTTTCGGAGATACCTGTAGTGCACCTTTATAGCCACCCAGTTACGTTGTGACGTTTGATACACCCAAAGCATTCCTACGGTATCCGGGAGTTGCACAATCTCATGGTCTAAGGAAATGATACTTGACATTAGAAAAGCTCTTAGCAAACGAACTACATGATCTTGTGCTATGCTTAGGATTGGGTCTTGTCCATCACATCATTCTCCTAATGATGTGATCCCGTTATCAATGACATCCAATGTCCATGGTCAGGAAACCATAACCATCTATTGATCAATGAGCTAGTCAACTAGAGGCTTACTAGGGACATGTTGTGGTCTATGTATTCACACATGTATTACGGTTTCCAGTTAATACAATTATAGCATGAACAATAGACAATTATCATGAACAAGGAAATACAATAATAACCATTTTATTATTGCCTCTAGGGCATATTTCCAACAGTCTCCCACTTGCACTAGAGTCAATAATCTAGTTCACATCACTATGTGATTGTAATGAATCCAACACCCATGGGGTTTGTTCATATCTCGCTTGTGAGAGAGGTTATTAGTCAACGGGTCTGAACCTTTCAGATCCGTCTGTGCTTTATAAATCTCTATGTCATCTTGTAGATGCAGCTACCACGCGCTACTTGGAGCTATTCCAAATAACTGCTCTACTATACGAATCCGGTTTACTACTCAGAGTCATCCGGATTAGTCTCAAAGTTTGCATCGACGTAACCCTTTACGACGAACTCTTTTACCACCTCCATAATCGAGAAAATTCCTTAGTCCACTTGTTACTAAGGATAAGTTCGACTGCTGTCATGTGATCCATTCCTGGATCACTATTGTACCCCTTGACTAACTCATGGCAAGGCACACTTCAGGTGCGGTACACAGCATAACATACTGTAGATCCTACGTCTAAAGCATAGGGGACAACCTTCGTCCTTTCTCTCTCTTCTGCCGTGGTCAGGTCTTGAGTCTTACTCAATACTCACACCTTGTAACACAGCCAGGAACTCCTTCTTTGCTGATCTATTTTGAACTCCTTCAAAATCTTGTCACGGTATGTATTCATTTGAAAGTACTATTAAGCATTTTTGATCTATCCTTATAGATCTTGATGCTCAATGTTCAAGTAGCTTAATCCAGGTTTTCCATTGAAAAACACTTTTCAAATAACCCTGTATGCTTTCCAGAAATTCTACATCATTTCTGATCAACAATATGTTAACAACATATACTCATCAAAAATTCTATAGTGCTCCCACTCACTTCTTTCGGAATATAAGTTTCTCATAAACTTTGTATAAACCCAAAATCTTTGATCATCTCATCAAAGCGTACATTCCAACTCCGAGATGCTTACTCCAGTCCTTAGAAGGATTGCTGGAGCTTTGCATACTTGTTAGCATCTTTCAGGATTGAAAAAACCATCTGGTTGAATCACATACAACCTTTCCTCAAGAAAATCGTCGAGGAAACAATGTTTTGACATCCTATCTGCAAGATTTCATAAATAATGCAGTAACTGCTAATATAGTTCCAACATACTCTTAGCATCGCTACGAGTGAGAAAATCTCATCGTAGTCAACTCCTTGAACTTGTCGGAAAACATCTTAACGACAAGTCGAGCTTTCTTAATGGTGATACTTACCATCATTGTCTGTCTTCCCTTTTAAAATCCATGTATACCCAACAGCCTTACGACCATCAAGTAGTTCTTCCAAAGTCTATACTTTGTTTTTATACATGGATCCTCTCTCGGATTTTATGGCCTCGAGCCATTCGTCGGAATCTGGGCCCACCATCGCTTCTCCATAGCTCGTAGGTTCATTGTTGTCTAGCAACATGACTTCCAAGACAGGATTACGTACCACTCTGAAGTAGTACGCATCCTTGTCGTCCTACTAGGTTTGGTAGTGACTTGATCCGAAGTTTCATGATCACTATCATAAGCTTCCACTTCAATTGGTGTAGGTGCCACAGGAACAACTTCTTGTGCCCTTCTACACGCTAGTTGAAGTGACGGTTCAATAACCTCATCAAGTCTCCACCATCCTCCCACTCAATTCTTTCGAGAGAAACTTTTCCTCGAGAAAGGACCCGTTTCTAGAAATAATCACTTTTGCTTCCAGATCTGAAATAGGAGGTATACCCAACTGTTTTGGGTATTCTATGAAGATGCATTTATCCGCTTTGGGTTCGAGCTTATCAGCCTGAAACTTTTTCACATAAGCGTCGCAGCCCCAAACTTTTAAGAAACGACAACTTATGTTTCTCTAAACCATAGTTCATACGGTGTCGTCTCAACGGAATTGCGTGGTGCCATATTTAAAGTGAATGCGGTTGTCTCTAATGCCTAACCCATAAACGATAGTGGTAATTCGATAAGAGACATCATGGTATGCACCATATCCAATAGGGTGCAGTTATGATGTTCGGACACACCATCACACTATGGTGTTCCAGGCGGTATTAGTTGTGAAACAATTTCCACAGTGTCTCAATTGTGTGCCAAACTCGTAACTCGGATATTCATCTCTATGATCATATCATAGACATTTTGTCCTCTTGTCACGACGATCTTCAATTTCACTCTGAAATTACTTGAACCTTTCAATAATTCAGACTTGTGTTTCATCAAGTAAATATACTCAGCATCTACTCAAATCATCTGTGAAGTAAGAACATAACGATATCCACTGCGTGCCTCAGCACTCATTGGATTGCACACATCAAATGTATTACTTCCAACAAGTTGCTCTCTTGTTTCATCTCACTGAAAACGAGGCCTTTCAGTCATCTTGCCCATGTGGTATGATTTGCATGTCTCAAGTGATTCAAAATCAAGTGAGTCCAAACGATCCATCTGTATGGAGTTTCTTCATGCATATATACCAATAGACATGGTTCGCATGTCTCAATCTTTTCAAAAACGAGTGAGTCCAAAGATCCATCTACATGGAGCTTCTTCATGTGTTTTATACCAATATGACTCAAATGGCAGTGCCACAAGTATGTGGTACTATCATTACTATCTTATATCTTTTGGCATGATCATGTGTATCACTACGATCGAGATTCAATAAACCATTCATTTTAGGTGCAAGACCATTGAAGGTATTAATCAAATAAACAGAGTAACCATTATTCTCCTTAAATGAATAACCATATTGCGATAAACATAATCCAATCATGTCTATGCTCAATGCAAACACCAAATAACAATTATTTAGGTTTAACACCAATCTCGATGGTAGAGGGAGCATGCGATGCTTGATCACATCAACCTTGGAAACACTTCCAACACATATCGTCATCTCACCTTTAGTTAGTCTCCATTGATTCCGTAGCTTTTTATTTCGAGTTACCAACACTTAGCAACCGAACCGGTATCTAATACCCTAGTGCTACTAGGAGTACTATTAAAGTACACATTAATATAATGTATATCCAATATACTTCTGTCGACCTTACTAGCCTTCTCATCTACCAAGTATCTAGGGTAGTTCTGCTTCAGTGACCGTTCCCCTCATTACAGAAGCACTTAGTCTCGGGTTTGGGTTCTACCTTGGGTTTCTTCACTAGAGCAGCAACTGATTTGCCGTTTCATGAAGTATCCCTTCTTGCCCTTGCCCTTCTTGAAACTAGTGCTTTTACTAACCATCAACAATTGATGCTCCTACTTGATTTCTACTTTTGCAGTGTCAAACATCGCGAATAGCTCAAGGATCATCTTATCTATCCCTGATATGTTATAGTTCATCACGAAGCTCTAGTAGCTTGGTGGCAGTGACTTTGGAGAACCATCACTATCTCATCTGGATGACAACTCCCACTCGATTCAAGCGATTGTAGTACTCAGACAATCCGAGCACATGCTCAATGATTGAGCTTTTCGCCCTTAGTTTGCAGGCTTAAGAAACTTGTCGGAGGTCTCACACCTCTTGACGTGGGCACGAGCCTAAAATCCCAATTTCAGCTCTTGGAACATCTCATATGTTCCGCGACGTTTCAAAATGTCTTCGGTGCCTCAATTCTAAACCGTTTAACATTACGCACTGAACTATCACGTAGTCATCAAAACGTGTATGTCAGATGTTCGCCACATCCACAAATGACGCTCGAGGTTCAGCACACCAAGCGGTGCATTAAGGAAATAAGCCTTCTGTGCAGCAATGAGGACAATCCTCAGTTTACGGACCCAGTCTGCATAATTGCTACTATCAACTTTCAACTAAATTTTCTCTAGGAACATATCTTAGTAGAAAAGCGTAAGCTACGACATAATTTGCAAAGACCTTTTGACTATGTTCATGATAATTAAGTTCATCTAATCAAATTATTTAATGAACTCCCACTCAGATAGACATCCCTCTAGTCATCTAAGTGATACATGATCCGAGTCAACTAGGCCGTGTCCGATCATCACGTGAGACGGACTAGTCATCATCGGTGAACATCTCCATGTTGATCGTATCTACTATACGACTCATGTTCGACCTTTCGGTCTCTTGTGTTCCGAGGCCATGTCTGTACATGCTAGGCTCGTCAAGTCAACCTAAGTGTTTCGCATGTGTAAATCTGGCTTACACCCGTTGTATGCGAACGTTAGAATCTATCACACCCGTTCATCACGTGGTGCTTCGAAACAACGAATCTTCGCAACGGTGCACAGTTAGGGGGAACACATCTCTTGAAATTTAAGTGAGGGGTCATCTTATTTATGCTACCGTCGTTCTAAGCAAATAAGATGTAAACATGACAAACATCACATGCAAATCATAAAGTGACATGATATGGCCAATATCATCTTGCGCCTTTTGATCTCCATCTTCGAGGCGCGGCATGATCACCTTCGTCACCGGCATGACACCATGATCTCCATCATCGTGTCTTCATGAAGTTGTCTCGCCAACTATTACTTCTACTACTATGGCTAACGGTTAGCAATAAAGTAAAGTAATTACATGGTGTTTTTCATTCACACGCAGGTCATACAATAAATTAAGACAACTCCTATGGCTCCTGCCAGTTGTCATAATCATCGACATGCAAGTCGTGATTCCTATTACAAGAACATGATCAATCTCATACATCACATATATATAATTCATCACATCCTTTTGGCCATATCACATCACATAGTATACCCTGCAAAAACAAGTTAGACGTCCTCTAATTGTTGTTGCATGTTTTACGTGGCTGCTATGGGTTTCTAGCAAGAACGTTTCTTACCTACGCAAAATCCACAACGGTGATATGCCAATTGCTATTTACCCTTCATAAGGACCCTCTTCATCGAATCCGATCCGACTAAAGTGGGAGAGACAGACACCCGATAGCCACCTTATGCATCAAGTGCATGTTAGTCGGTGGAACCTGTCTCACGTAAGAGTACGTGTAAGGTCGGTCCGGGCCGCTTCATCCCACAATGCCGCCGAATCAAGATAAGACTATTAACGGTAAGCAAATTGAACAAATCATCGCCCACAACTAATTTGTGTTCTACTCGTGCATAGAATCTACGCATAGACCTAGCTCATGATGCCACTTTTGGGGAACGTAGCAATAATTCAAAATTTTCCTACGTGTCACCAAGACCAATCTAGGAGATGCTCGCAACGAGAGAGAGGGAGTGCATCTTCATACCCTTGAAGATCGCTAAGCGGAAGCGTTACAAGAACGCGGTTGATGGAGTCGTACTCGCGGCGGTTCAAATCGCGGAAGAAGCGATCTAACGCCGAACGGACGGCGCCTCCGCGTTCAACACACGTACAACCCGGGGACGTCTCCTCCTTCTTGATCCAGCAAGGGGAGAGGAGAAGTTGAGGGAGAACTCCAGCAGCACGACGGCATGGTGGCAATGGAGCTCGTGGTTCTCCGGCAGAGCTTCGCTAAGCACTACGGAGGAGAAGGAGGAGGTGTATGAGGAGGGAGGGCTGCGCCAGGGAAGAGGTGCGGCTGCCCTCCCACCCCTCCACTATATATAGGGGCAAGGGTAGAGGGGGAGGCGCCCTAGGGTTTCCCCTAGGGGGCGGCGGCCAAGCAGATTTGATCTCCCTAGGGAAAATCCTAGGGAGACTTGCCCCCCAAGCCAAGCAGGTGGAGGCTTGCCTCCCAAGCCAGGTGGAGGTGCCCCACCTCCCCAAGTAACGTGGGAAAGGGTGTGGGGGGCGCACCACCCCTTAGTGGGCTGGTTTGCCCCTTCCCCTTTGGCCCATGAGGCCCTCCAACACTTGGCGGGGCTCCCGAAACACCTTTCGGTCATGCTGGCCATAGCCTGGTACCCCCGGAACACTTCCGGACTCCAATACCCTTCGTCCAATATATCGATCTTCACCGCCGGACCATTCCGGAACTCCTCGTGATGTCCGGAATCTCATCCGGGACTCCGAACAACCTTCGGTAACCACATACTATTTCCCATAACAACTCTAGCGTCACCGAACCTTAAGTGTGTAGACCCTACGGGTTCGGGAACCATGCAGACATGACCGAGATACCTCTCCGGACAATAACCAATAGCGGGATCTGGATACCCATATTGGCTCCCACATGTTCCACGATGATCTCATCGGATGAACCACGTTGTCGGGGATTCAATCAATCCCGTATACAATTCCCTTTGTCAATCGGTATGTTACTTGTCCGAGATTCAATCGCCGGTATCCCAATACCTCGTTCAACCTCGTTACGGGCAAGTCACTTTACTCGTTCCATAACGCATGATCCCGTGGCTAACTCATTAGTCACATTGAGCTCATTATGATGATGCACTACCGAGTGGGCCCAGAGATACCTCTCCGTCATACGGAGTGACAAATCCCAGTCTCAATTCGTGCCAACCCAACAGACACTTTCGGAGATACCTGTAGTGCACCTTTATAGCCACCCAGTTACGTTGTGACATTTGATACACCCAAAGCATTCCTACGGTATCCGGGAGTTGCACAATCTCATGGTCTAAGGAAACGATACTTGACATTAGAAAAGCTCTTAGCAAACGAACTACACGATCTTGTGCTATGCTTAGGATTGGGTCTTGTCCATCACATCATTATCCTAATGATGTGATCCCGTTATCAATGACATCCAATGTCCATGGTCAGGAAACCATAACCATCTATTGATCAACGAGCTAGTCAACTAGAGGCTTTACTAGGGACATGTTGTGGTCTATGTATTCACACATGTATTACGGTTTCCAGTTAATACAATTATAGCATGAACAATAGACAATTATCATGAACAAGGAAATACAATAATAACCATTTTATTATTGCCTCTAGGGCATATTTCCAACACTGTTGGTCCTCGAAGAAGCAGAACTGCGTATCACTGCCTACTGCTGAAGCTGAGTACATTGCTGCTGGTTCTTGCTGTGCTCAATTGCTGTGGATGAAGCAAACTCTCAAGGACTACAACGTCAACGTGAAGAATGTGCCTCTCTTCTGTGACAATGAGAGTGCCATCAAGATTGCTCACAACCCAGTTCAGCACTCGAAGACAAAGCACATTCAGATTCGTCATCATTTTCTTCGCGATCATGTGTTGAAGGGCGACATTTCTATTGAGCATGTGAAGACTGAAGAACAGCTAGCCGATATCTTCACAAAGCCCTTGGATGAGAAGAGATTTAGCAAGTTGCGGTGTGAGCTAAATATCTTAGAATCTTCGAATGTTCTTTGAAGAGGACACTCATCCTAACACTTATGCAAAATTGATGACTTAGATGTGCAAGACATGAAGAAACGTTTTTCTTCAATCAATGAAGAATAACACTCTAAGTGTGAAGAAATTAATGAAGAATTTGATTCTGAGAACCCTACGACAATTGTACGCGGTGTCTGAAATTATCATTCTTATACGGTGGGTCACACCACCACAAAAGTTGAAAATCTTCAATTTGAGTTTTTCCTCAGTTTTTGAAATTCCTCAGTTGTTCATATTCTTCAACTTTGCAAAATCTTCACTGTTTCCGTCGTTTTTCTTCATTGGCTATATATATATAAGTTTATGTCCTCTACAGCATTCACTTATGGCTAATTCTTCAAGTTGGTTTTTCTGCTAAGTGAATGTGATCGGGCCCTTCCCCCTCTATGCTATACTCAACCCAATCTATTCACAAATTCTTCATGTGCATTCTATTTGAAACTCGTTCAAAATCTTCACTGTGTCCTTGTCAGCTGAAGAATTTGCGAACGAAACTTTTAACTTATCTTATCCAAATTTTCGGCTTTGCCGCTCAAACCGTTCCGCTTCCCACGATATACTTATCTATTCACCCACGATCTAACACGATCTCCACTTCTCAGTACATGGGTGATACATGTCAAGCGAATGAGAAGGGTCCGGGGCACGTTCGTCCAATTTCTTCAGGCGAACAATTTTTCACCGTGGCTATAAATACCCCCTCTCCCCTTCATCACTTCTTTTACTCCGCTCGACCTCTCTCCAGCTCGAGCTTCTCAAACCCTAGCGTCGCCGCTACATCATCATCACCGGTGAGGAAGATCTTCACTGCCTCGACCTCGTCGCCGCCGTACTCGCGCCGGCTGCGGAAATATTCACTCCGCCACCGCCGTAGCCGTCTTCCTCCGCCAAGTTAGGGCGTGGAAGATCTGCACAGACGAGCTTCACTTCTCCACATCCCAGTTCATCGTGTTCTTCGTTCAGGGTAATTAAAAGTTACTTTTACTGCCCTCTTTGATTCAAATGACTTCTACAAAATCTTCAAAGGTGTTTATTCCTCAAAATTTTCACACAGTAAACACCTCACTTGTCATCTATTCTTGATTCGTTTCTCTAAGCATCATTTTTCTTCAAGATTCCTCAATTGTGGGGATCTTCGATCTATACAACTCTGGAACCTAAGACAAAGAAAGCTTAGTGAAATTCTTCAAGACTCATCTGGTCAAATTCCTCAAACTTGTTCTTTTTGAAATACCTTCTGAGAACGCATATGACCTCTCCAAATTCCTCGCAACTATACTCTGTTCACAGGTACTCATGTCCGCTGCTGAATCACTAGGTTCTCATCAACTTAACTCATTTGCAGCGTTCCTCGAAGAAAAGTTGCATACTTCTTCAGAGAGTTCAATTGTTCAAATTCCTCAACTGAAGAAAATGGCTGATGGAAAGAAGCCACAGAAAGGAGGAAAGAGGCCTGAGGTCAATACTGCCTTGGAAATCCCTGAGGACATTTATGCTGGGTACTGCACACCCCCTGAGGAAGATAAGAATCAGCGCAAGGTGTGCATTCAGAGGATAGAAAGGAGATGGGCAAAAGAGTGGAGGGAGTACAGGTATGTGACTCCAAAATACATGAAGAAATTCGCTGTTACTCCTCCATACTCAAGACCACCATTGGCACCTGGCCAAGAGGCAGATCCCACTAGCATCAAGCGCGGTGAGGATTTTCCTGAAGAATGGGCCAAGCGCCAGGCCAAGTTGGCTAAACAGGCAAAAGATGCAGTGAAGAAATTCAATGAAGATTCCACTGCTGCTGCTGCTGAGGCCTCTGTAAGGCCGAAGAAATCCATGGCAAAGAAGCCTGCGCACAAGCCAAGTGCCTCTTCTTCAATGCCCTCACGTCCAATTTCCTCAGCTCAGCCCTCACGGCCAATTCCTCAAGCCGCTCCTGCTCCTCCAAAGTCCTCAGCTGCTCCGACAAAATCCTCAGTACCTGTGCATCTCGCCACGTGCCAAAGGACTACAGGCATCTCTATTGCTTCAGGAGCTTCGGCTAGTTCCTCAGCTGCACCAAATTCTTCAACAGGACCATCTCTGCTGAAGACAAAGACCACTGCTGGACGAGGCTCGCCCAAGTCCTCATAAGAAGCAGGTCGCCTTCCAAGTACCGTCTGAAGAAGATGAAGCTGATGATGAAGAACTTGCTGAAATCATTAGAGATAGGCAAGTCAGGGCCGCTAGAGCCAAAGGCACAAATGTGCCACTGCTTTTGGATCCAAGGTTGCTCCTCGACTATATTGATCTCTGGCACAAGGACCCAAACACTCCTATGCCTGATTTCAAGTCGACACCTGGCCAAAGTCACATGCTGACCCATTTCATCCAAGAAGAAAAATGGAAATATGAGAAGGCCAGGCAGATCAAGAAAGCGCAATATAAGAAGGAGAAATTTCTGAAGAACAGCGTTGTCACTATGACAACTGATGAACTTGTAAAGATTCAGTCTGAAATCAAAGTCCTCAGCGATGATTTCAATGCTTACTATGCTGATTGGCAAGGAGCCAAGGTCAAGTTTGTTAAACTGACTGAGAAGTTCACCACCAATGTTGCAGCTCCAACGCAACAGGAAATTCCTCAGGCTGAAGCATCTGCTCAGCCAACTGAAGAACATGCCAGCACTGCTGATGACAATCAGGCTGCTGAAGAAAATGTGAGTTCCAAGGCTGATGACTGCATTCCAGCCACTGAAGAAATTGCCAGGGCACCACTAGTGGTGCACGTGAAGAAAATGAAGATGTTGTTCCAGTTTCCTCCATGCCATCAAAGGAAATCATCCCTTTTGATGAAGAATATGAGATCCCTAGCAGATCTGATGAAGAAAATCCTTCTGCTGCTTCGTCAGAGCAGATGGATGAAGAAATTGAAGTTGATAGAATCACTTCAACCCCCACAATCTCCTTGCCTATGCCTCAGTTTACTGCTGAAGAGGCTGGCGTTGAAGAAATTGAAGATGAAGATGTGGACATTGGCTGTACCACACCAGTGATGAATGATGACTTTTGGGAAAGTCAGCACCCCAATTCTCCACTCTTCACTCCATTGTAGCAAATTCCTCAGTCCCCAGTCACTACAGTTCAAATGGGATCTGATGAAGCACATGAAGACATTCCAGCCGCTAGTGCTGAAGAAAATGAAAATGAAGAATTCAAGAACCAGGCTGCCACTGAAGATGAACCAGAAATTCCTCAGCCTGAAGAACCTGAGATTGCGATTCCTGAGGTCATCATGCAACTAACTGGCACTCCTCTGCCCAAGCCAAAGGATCCATTCTCAAGGAAGCAAAAATTCAAGGCTGATGATTTCTTCGGCGAGCACGTATTCTTCGCCGAGTACAACCCTTATGACTCTGCTCGCATAAGGAAGAGGCATTTCTGGACTGCCAGCCAGGAAAATTTCTATTCCTCAGTGTTGTTCAACAAAGATAAAGTCTTCGATCATGAGCACATTCCTCACGTGGATATGGAATCTCTGTCGTGCTTCGTGCCAGTCCTCAGTGTTCTTTACGACGCTGGACTGTTAAATTTCTGCACTGACATATGTGATTGGAATGAAGAGCTAATTCTTCAATTTTATGCAACACTGCACATCACCGGCAACTCTGAAGATGTGAATTCATGGGTGCTGGACTGGATGTCTGAAAACACTCACTACAAAGCACCAACTACTGAATTGCTTCGTGCTTTGCCTCTCAGTCCACCCCTTGAAGGTGCTTGTTGCGTCTACAATGAACCTGAGCTTACTGATCACTACATGCAAGTGCTGATGAAGCCTTTGAAGCCAGGTCAGGCCCCAAGAACAAAATTCCTTGTGAAGGAATTGCTGTATGTGCCTCGGACTGTCTATCGCATTTTGACGAAGACATTGAGTCCAATCAAGGGCCACGACTCGAATGAAGAAGAAGTCGTTGCATCATGAAGAATCTGCTTTTCGATATCATTCATGGCGTTCTCGTCAACTTCCATGATTTCTTCATGAGGACTCTGGCCAATGTCGCAATGTCACCATTTGAGTTGAAGCCTTATGCACCATGGATTATGAGATTCATCAGAACAATGTCTTCACTCAACTACAAAGCTGATACACTGAACCATTGCAGCTACTTGCCCCCAATCGAAGTCCTCAAACGGACATTTTCCTCAGCTGATGAAAAGGGCAAGGCTACTGCTGTAATTGATGAAGGCATTCGTCCATTGGACGGACAATTTTGCAAGGCTGCATCCTACTCCACCAATGATGACTCTGCCACCCATGACTCTGCCGCAAACGCACCCAAGCAAAATCCTCAAGGCACAGCACCCAGGGTGATGACTGACCGTGAGCTTCTCCTCAGTCTTCATCAGAAGGTTGGTCGCAATCATAAATAGGTCGAGCGTTAGTTTGGTTCAATTCTTCACAACATGACTGCTACCCACAATGCAGTGAAGAAAAACCACTACTACCTTCATGAAACCCTCAACCGCACCTGGGCTGTTCTGTCTCAAGTCTATAGTGAAGAAGATCTGAAGAAAATGGGTCTCAAGGAAGATCTTGACTGGGCTACACCTCC
The DNA here is from genome assembly GCF_018294505.1 of Triticum aestivum. Classification (NCBI taxonomy): domain Eukaryota; kingdom Viridiplantae; phylum Streptophyta; class Magnoliopsida; order Poales; family Poaceae; genus Triticum; species Triticum aestivum. The sequence goes on along the minus strand of NC_057796.1, from coordinate 80,719,224 downwards.
TCCGAAGAAGTACAAGAAGGTCAAGGTTCCTTCCTTGGTGGCCAGCTCCTATTCTTCATCACATGACACTGATGAACATGAAGACTTGGACGACACTGCGGCAGGCCCTACTACAACAAACGACCCCAACAACGTTGACGCTCCTTCATCACCTTGATATTCTTCAGGGGCGTTAGTCCTCATTTTCGACCCTTTTGGTCATCCGATGGCAAAGGGGGAGAAATTTGAGTTAGTCTTCAAGCGGGTCTATCTTATATGGGCGTTTTTTTTAAGTTACAACTCTCGTTCTTCTGATGACTTTGTTGGATCGAGTTGTAAACTTAAACTCTATGGTGGCCTGATACTTTTGCTGTTTCTTCTGCATGCTTATTCCTCGTTAATATTATTGCATGCATGCTGAATTACATCAGTCACCATATTTCATCATGCATTTCAAATTCTTCATATATTATGTCAAATGCGTGTATGAATTACAAGATATAGGGGGAGATCTCCATGATTCAATTCTTCAAAGTGTGCATTGCTTCAAAAGCAAATTCCTCACTATGCACATCTTCAGGGGGAGTTCTTCTATATCTTGCAATCAAATTCCTCAATATCTATATTTACACTTCATATGTTTATCCCCGTTGAAAACTTAACCTATATTGTCATCAATCACCAAAAAGTGGGAGATTGTAAGTGCATCTAGTGCCCCTTAGTGATTTTGGTGTATTGAAGACTTATAGGTTAAGGGACTAATGTGTTTATGAGTGTACACAGGTCTATAAGTCTATGAGGAGTTTGATATTTACAGAGAAAGTCGACCCCTAAAAATGAAGTTCTTCGACTGAAGACTTTGGAATTCTGAAGACTTTCTGAAGACTTTGAAAGTGAAGAAATTGGTGTAACCTTGAAGACTTGGTATTCATTTGAGGAACATGAAGCGTGAAGACGTTTGTTTTCGTTGTTTCATTTTCTCTTTCTTGAGTCATAGGAAACACCGTACTGTTAAAGGGGGTCGAGGAAATACTAAGGAAAATTTTCCATGTGATGCTCAACTCAAAATCCTACACCTACCAATCCCTTCGAGTGAAGCCTTTGGAAATCTCATACAGTTCAGTCATATTCTTCAGTGACAGAGACGAAGTTCTTCTGGTCTCTGAGGAATTTGTTCTGACTGAGAAGTTAGGAATTCGCCAGTGCGGATTGCCTACACAGTGAGGAACATGATGCCCTGAGGAATTTGATACTCAAATTTCCGACCGTTGCTGTGCTATGCGCCAGTTGTCCCAAAATATCTACCCACCTAACGGTCATATCATTGAAGGGCATTTACGTCTTATCATGTCAGGCTGCTCCCTAGGCTATAAATAGCCGCCCCCTACAACCACTAGCTAGTTGGCTGCTCCGAGAGAAACTTACACTTGTGAATTGAGAGCATCCCATCCTCCGAGGACTTTGAGCGAAAATCATCAAGTGAGGAAAAACCCAAACCCAAACACCTACAAACCCAAAGTGATTGAGCATCACTGAAGTGATTGATCCTACGTGGATCCGACGCTTGTTACCTTTGAAGAATGTGCTTATTCCAGACGGTTCGGCGTCATGGTCTAGAGCATCCAAGAGGAAATTGTGGATAGCCGAGTGACCGAGTTTGTGAAGGTTTGGAAGTCACCTGAAGACTTACCACGAGTGATTGGGCAAGGTCTGTGTGACCTTAGCTCAAGGGGAATACGGTGAGGACTAAGTGTCCTGGACTGCGTGTTCAGGACTGGGTGTCCGGGACTGTGTGTCCTCAGGTTTAAAAACCTAGCTGCCCTAACCAGACGTACAACTGAGACAGCAGTTGGAACTGGTCTACCAAATCATTTTCTTCACCAAGCTTATTGGTTCTATTTCCTCAACTCTTTCATTTCCTCATTCCTGTGTTGTGTGCTTGTCATATCTGTGTTTGAAGACTTTGACTGAAGACTTTCTCAATTTCCTCAGTTCAATTTCTTCAGTCGGTTTGTCTTCATCCTGTGTTATCCTGTGGTTACGCTTTCTGTACTCTGTGCTTGTCTTCATTTCATCATGATGACCATGCTTGTGTTCTGCTATGCATACTTTTGAGTACTTATTCTGCTGCAAGTAGTTCTTCGCTAAGGAATTTCCTCACTGGCAAATTCCTCAGTGAAGAATTCATAAAAATCGCCTATTCACCCCCCTCTAGTCGATATAACGCACTTTCACCCCCAGGCCTTCCCCGAGCACGCTGACCTTCCCTACGTCCCCGCTGTGAGCTCACGGACCGAACCTCCCTCTCCTCCGCCTCGATTGCTCGCCGTAGTCATCGATTCATCGGATACAGAAACCCGCCGCCGCCCGAGCTCATCGCCGGTGATGCTCCGGTGGCCTTTCAATCATAATGACCTATCCAACACACTCGCACACGCACGTAGTTGCTGCCCCGCTGCTCGCTTTGCTCGCCCGCTTGCTCTAGCCGCAGCTCCCTTACACACCGAACTCCGACCGCCGCCCAACTCGCCGTCCCCGCCGTTGCACGCCACTCCAGCGCTGCCCGAGGCCAACAACGGACGCGCCTCGTTGCGCCGCTTGCAACGCGCCCGGTCGCGCGACCTCTCGTCGCCGGAGTTGGCCGGACGGGCAACGCCGTCGTGCTGTGCTTAGCACCGGCGTTTAGCCGTCGACGTGGCACCGTCATTAGCGATTAATGACTCCGCTAATTAACCCACACTCTCACTGACATGCAGGCCCACTGCCTAACTAACCAGCTAACAAAAATAGATTAAGATTAATCTAAACACAGTGGCCCCACGCGTCGGTGTTGACCTCGCTGACGTGGCCGTTGACCGGACCCACCTGTCTGTGACACTAAATGTCACTGGGTCACTCACTAGTGGGTCCCACTGGTCAGGTTTGACCTGGACCGTGCCCCGTTGACCTGCTGACGTCATGATGATGTCAGGCTGACGCAGTAATCCTTTTCTGGAATTTAAATAAATCTTAAATGATTTATTTATTTCAGAAAATATCCAAAACTTTGAAAAATCATAGAAAATAAGTTATATATGAAAAATGATCAAAAAAATATGAAGAATCTGTTTATGCCATGTTTGAGCAAGTTAACATCCCTGTTTAGGACAAACCATATTAATGGCATTTGATTATTCACATATGAAGTTTGAATTTGAACCTTGGGTTCAAACCAACTTCATCTAATCTGGACTCTAGTTGCATTAGCTCAAACACAAGCATATTGCCATGTCATGATTATTCATCACATTGTTGCATTGCATTGATTGTGTCCTTCTCTGTTTGCTGGTAACCATCCCCTCTCAGTAGACGATGTTTCCGACGACGTGATCGATGACACTGATGAAGAGCTATATTATCTTCAGAAGTGCCAGGCAAGCAAAACCCCCTTGTTCATTCCGATACACTCCCACTCTCTCGCTCCTGCTCTCTTTTACTGCATTAGGACAACAACGATTCAACTGTTACATGCTGCGGTAGCTGAAGCCCTTTTCCTCTGCATGACCTGTCATTGCCACAGTAAATAGATGAAACCCACTAGCATCAGTAGGAGTTGTTTGAGCCATGATGTGCCTACTCATTCATGCTTGTTTGTCATGCCTGCTACTGCTTAGAGTTGAGTCAGGTCTGATTCATCGGGAATGAATTGGAATGGTGATGAACATGTCCTAGTGTGTGTGAGCTAAGTGTGTGAACACGATTTGGTAAAGGTAGCGGTGAGAGGCCATGTAGGAGTACATGGTGGGTTGTCTCATTGAAACCGTCCTCAGGAACTGAGTTCTGTGTTTGTGATCCTTGAACAACTACTACCACACATTGGGATCCTTAATTGACTCTCTCGGCTTAGTCCGCGGTAAAGGTAGGGTTAACATCATCTATTCGAATAGCCATGTCCGCGGTAAAGGAATTCTGGGTTGCCTATAACAGTTCATAGACAAGTGAAAGTGGATACTCTAAAATGCGCAAGATAAGCGTGAGTGCTATGGATGTGGTTCTCGTAGGGAGACGGGAGCGGATCCATAGTGGTGTATTGAAATGGTGAATATGTGACTCGTGTGCGCCACCTCAAAAGAGTTACTTGCAGTCGTAGTTCAGGATAGCCACTGAGTCAAAGCTGGCTTGCTGCAGATAAACTCCACCACCCCCTTTGTTGATACCGATGCATATGTAGCTAGCTCTGATGTAAGTCTTGCTGGGTACATTTGTACTCACGTTTGCTTAATTTATGTTTTTGCAGAGAGATTTCAGTCTCGCTAGTAGTTCCGCGTGGACTTCGACGTTTAGCTTGTTACCTCAGCTACGATCTTGTGCCCTCGGCAGGATCTGGTAGATAGTCAGGCTTCTCAGCCTTTTTCGTTTGTAGATGTCTGTACTCAGACATGTTAAGCTTCCGCATGTGCTTTGACTTGTATGCTCTGATTGTTGGGTCATGAGACCCATGTTTGTAATATCTCGCTCCTTGGAGCCTAATGAATAAATACTTGAGTCGTAGAGTTATGTTGTGATGCCATGTTGTATTTACACATATCGAGCATATTGTGTGTATGATTGAAATGCTTGGTATGTGTGGGATCCGACAACCTAGTTGTTTATCCTTGGTAGCCTCTCTTATGGGGAAATGTAGTCTTGTGGTTCCATGAGCCATAGTAGTCCGCTACAGCCCGGTTCACCGGAGTCCTGCTAGCCCAGCACTACTGCTCCGGAACACTTGACTGGCCGGCATGTGATTCACTTCGTTCCTGTGTCTGTCCCTTCGGGGAAATGTCACGCGGTGACATCCGGAGTCCTGCCTAGCCTGCTACAGCCCGGTTCACCGGAGTCCTGTTAGCCCAGTGCTACAGCCCGGATTCGAACGCTGCTGACCGACATGCTCGATGTTGATTCATGTATGCCTGTCCCCGTAAGTTAGTACCACTTTGGGTTCACGACTAGTCATGTCGGCCCGGGTTCTCTGTCATATGGATGCTACCGACACTATCATATACGTGAGCCAAAAGGCGCAAACGGTCCTGGGCCATGGTAAGGCGACACCCGTGGGAATACCGTGCGTGAGGCCGCAAAGTGATATGAGGTGTTACCGGCTAGATCGATGCGACTTGGAATCGGGGTCCTGACATGAGGTCTGAGTGAGGAAGAGGTTGAAGATGGTTCCGACCCGATTTTAATGCTTCGGAGGCATTTTACTTGGGTCAGCGAACCATGCTGAACCTTTAACTTCATTTTCAGTCGCCTTGATCCATTCAGAGTTTGTCGAGTGAACTTATACTGATGTGCTTCGAGTGTTGGAACGGTGCAAAATCTTTGGCGCGATTGGTTGCACTACTGTTCCCGGATCTCATGGGATTCAAAATTTGGAGAAGCGCGCTGGATGGAGAGCACCGCAGTAAATGAAACGGATTAGTCAAGGGCGCATTGATTCTTGTGCCACCTTTTTTGCCACATACTGAGCACGCGACTGATGCGGGATTTGACAGGATCGCTTGGGCCCACAAGTCAGCCACTCGGAAGCGGGCCTATATAAGGCGTCGGGGCCAATGTATTTTGCGCAGCGCATCTCATTCCCCTTCTTCCTCCTCTGCTTCTACACCGCGCTCGCCTCCACCCTCGACACCGCCTCCCCGTCCGTGCGTAGTCTGCTGCGATGGGAAAGGACAAGACAGCGGCTCTAGAGCGCGGGAAGAAGGCGACGGCGAAGGCGAAGGGCAAGAAGACGAGCCGGGGGGGCGGCTGGATCCAAGGAGACTGGATTCGGTCCATGATCCAGAAGGAAGACCTACAGGATCTGGTCGAAGGGGGCTTGATTGCCCACAGATCTTGGAGGCTGCTGGGAAATGAGTTTGAGCCGCAGCCGGAGGAGGGTGAGTGTGTCCTCCTTGCGACTCATGTTGACCGTGGTTTCTCTTTGCCCCCTCATCCTTTTTTTCGGGGTTTCTTGAACTTTTTTGGAGCCCAACTTCACCACTTTCCCCCCAACACCATCACATATCTCGCTGCGTTTGTTTCCATGTGTGAGAATTTTCTGGGCTGCCGACCGCATTGGGGTCTCTTCAAACACATCTTTACCTGCCGCTCCCAGTCTGTAAAAAAGGCTAATCCGAGTGATGAGAGGACGCACGTGATTCAGATGTGCGGTGGTCTAGGGATTCAGACGAGGGGTAGGAGTACTTTTCCAGCCATGACTCTTCCCGATTCAGTTAGAGGGTGGCTGTTGACCTGGTTTTATTGTAAGGACCGACCGACTCCTGGCCAGTCGACTGGCCTTCCTCCCTTCTCCATGGATCGAGTCCAGCAGCCCTCTTCCTTGAAAGTGACTCCAGTAGAGAAAGTAGAGATGAATATGTTAGTCGAACGGGTAGTCCAACTAGGCCGTCACGGTGTGACTGGCATGGATTTGCTTGAGGTGTTTCTCCGTTGACGCATCCAGCCACTCCAGCCCCGCGATCATCCTATGTGGATGTACTCGGGTATTGAAGACACCACTCGGATCCACCCGGAGGAAGTTATCGAGGAGATAGTGGCGCAGTGGTTGCGGGGCATCACTGGAAACAAAGACAACCCCAGGGGTCTAGGAGGGTTCCACCACTCGACGCCGCCAATGAACGAGACAAGGTCTGACCTTTATTGTCGAGAGTCTTCTTGTTCCAATTCGTAATTATCCTTGAACCTGACCGATGCTTGTGCACTCCTTTTCCTTGCAGATCTGGATCGAGATGTACTCCATGCCGAATGGAGAGCAGGTCCAGGAGGGAGAGGCGAGCAAAGGTGAGAGCGCTGACTATAGATCTGAAGATGAAAGTGACGACGATGACGACGACTCGAGCAGTGGTGAGGAAGTCGAATCACCGGCTTGTTCTGAATGACGCTCCAAGCAAACGCATTACCCAGCGGGTGGGCGCGGCAAAGCGGGTGCGTCGAGTGCGCGAGTGTTGAAGCACACTCGGACTCCACTCCCGAGCCGACGGAGATGGCCCCGAAGCAGCCCAAGGTGGTGCCCACAATGACTTGGAAGGCCTTGCCAAAGATCAAAGTGGATGTCCCCGTTGCCTCTGCGTAAGTAGCTTGCTTTATCTCTTTGCTTTTATGTCGTTTGGAGACTTCTATATTCCGGTCGACTCATTCTCCTATTTGACCAAGTGAGTTCTGACACTTTCAGCGTTGCTACCTCTGCGACCTCCATGGACATTTACAAGGATGACAAGGAGACTGCAGACGCAGCCACCTCCAAAGCGGGTATGACTTCTGCAATCTTCCCTTCGTTTCGTTAATTGATTTAGCAGTCGACTGAAACCATGTGGTCGAGTCTTTGCAGCGCCACAGAATGTTATTGAACTTCTAGACGATGATGAAGATATGCCCCAGAAGGCTCCGGGAAGGAGGGGCGGGACCTCGGGTAGGAGGGTTCCAGGCAGCAAGGCACCTCAGACGACGTCAGTGCTAGTACCAGCGACCCAGCAGTCCAAAGACCTTAATCGAGCTTCTATTACCTTTGCTGATCCAGTGTCGACTGAACGTCCTTCGGCGTCGACTGTCCAAGTTCCTGCTTCGTCCGTGCAACTCCATGCCTCAGATCCTCAGGTTGCTGCGACTGTTCCATCAACTCCTCATTTCACCACCCATCATGTCCTAGAAGATCAAGTGAGCGCTGCCAAGGAAGCCATACGCCAGGCAGGCCTTATGATGGAGCAGATGAAAGTGGTGCGTGAGGCCAGTCAGGCTGCCTATGAGGCCAGCTCAGCACTCCAGATCAATGTCCAGGTTAGCTGATTTCTGACTAATCTTTTATCTTGACGCTTGTTCTATTAGGATATGCTACCTGAAAACCTTTAATGCGCATCTATTATCAGTCTGCACCTTGCATCTGTACACCCACTGGGTGTTTCAACTTGTGCTGAGTAATTTTTCCACTTGAGTCGACTAGGTTGCGTCGATTGTATCTTTGAAAGAGTGGGGGCACGTAGAGTGCACTTACTGGGTGTAGTCCCCGAGGACGCCGTTGAATGTGTGATTCAGCGGGGATCTTGATAAAAATGTCTCTTTACAATTCTTCCAGTCGGTCTAGACAGGTCTTATGGAGTGAAATCCGAACCAGTGGGGGCACGCTAAGTGCACCCACTGGGTGTAGTCCCCGAGACCGCAGTCGACTGCGGGCAGTCGGCTGTGGTTTGAGAATAACTATTGCTTTCTTTCTCTCTTTTTTTTTCTCGACTGGACGGACAAAGTCGATTGAAGAATCGAACTAGTGGGGGCACGCAGCACCCACTGGGTGTAGTCCCCGAGACTACTGTTGAATGTTTGATTCGACAGTAGTCTTAGAACTCTTTTTGTCGTACCGAATTGAACTTGTACTTTATTGCCCGGAAGCAATCAATCTTTGACTTTGTCGGCTGACTGCAGAGATCTTGTGAGCTCGGGGCTTGGTTTGCTGATTTGGAGAAGAAACAGATCCAACTCAACCTTGACCTGGAGTTAGCCAAGCAAAACTTGCAGAAGGCTCAGGATGAAACTGCTAGTATGGGAGGTAAAAAGCTTGCTGACTGGCTCTCTTGACATCTTTTTCTTTCCTTGTTTTGACCCGAGTGTTATTTCTTTTAGAAAAAGTGAAGCAAGCTCTGGACAAGAAGGACCTTGACCTTGCGGCTGCACAGAAAATGGCGCAAGAGAAAACCGCACTTGCTGACAAGAAGCTAGCTTCAGTCGGCAAATTAGAAGAAGAAAACGCCAAGCTGAAGACTGCTTTGGACGGAGCCAACAAGGAGGTGACTCGACTGAAGAAGGACAAGGGGGCTTTAACTGATAAAGTTGAAGATCTCACTCGAAAGAGGGATGAACTGGAAGTTTATCTGGGAGGACTCACCAAGAAACTATTCCTTATGCTTGAAGGTATTTTTCCTTGTCCGACTGATTTTCCTTTGTCGACTCGTCATATAGCTGTTGACTCACCATTTCACTGTGTGTGCAGAATTCTGCCAAAACTTCGAGGAAGAGACTAGGAGAATCGAGACGAGCTTGGATCCCATCAACTCATCTGTTAAGGATGAAGCTGCCATGAATGTGCTCCGACTGGAATCTCGACTTGCCAGCACCATGGACTACCTCGCACGACTGAAGGTGGCGATTTCGTGGATTGACACGGCCCTCTGGCCAAGGGTGACATTTCAAAATGACCTTGAGTCTCTGATGACTCGACTCAACGAGTTTCCCGGTCGAGTGCAGGAATGGAAGAAGTCATCTGCCAGATGTGGTGATGTGGCTCTGTCCCTGGTTCGGGTCCACTGCAAAGAGACCAAGGAAGAAAAGCTAGCGGCGCTCAAAGTTGCCAACACTAAGAAGCTTCACTTCGAGTCTTTCATGGAGTCCTTCCTTGAAGCAGCCACTCGCATTGCAGACGAAATCGACCTAGACGAGTTTGTCGGGCATGCCAGCCCTCCTCCTGAGGAGTAAACAAACTTTATGCTCTGATTAAATTTGCCTTGAAATGCCGAGTGATTTTGTAACCGTTAAACTCCTTCGGGCCTGATGCCCGAGCACTTTTATCTGTGGTTCTGAACCTCGTGGGATTTATCTGAACTTGGTTTTTTCTTTGAATATGCTTGACTTCATCTTTGCTGCTTCTGAATCTCTTGACTTCGAGTGACACTTGATCCTTCACTCGGAATTGCCATTGGATTTGTGACGCAGTATTGATGAAAGGGTTGTGGGCATGAGCATTAAGCGCTGCACACGATCTGTACCTCGTCATCATTAAGAGCGCACATTATACTTGTGATGCAGCTTCGTTGAGTGGGTCGTGGATAAGAGCACTAGGTGCTGTGCATGACCTGCACCTTGTCGTCCTTGCGGATCAAGATGGAGCGCACGTTGTACTTGTGGCGCAGCTCCGTCGAGTGGGTCATGGGTGAAAGCACTAGGTGCTGCACACGACCTACATCTTGTCGTCCTTGTGAATCAGGATGGAGCGCACGTTATACTTGTGATGCAGCTCCGTCGAGTGGGTCATGGACAAGAGCACTAGGTGCTATGCACGACCTGCACCTCGTCGTCCTTGTGGATCAGGATGGAGTGCACTTTGTACTTGTGGTGCAGCTCCGTCGAGTGGGTCATGGGTGAAAGCACTAGGTGCTGAACATGACCTGCACCTCGTCGTCCTTGCGGATCGATATGGAGCGCACACGGTATTCGTGACTCGGTCACTAGGACCGGTTCTGGACTTAGGCGAGTTCGGGACTGCAGCTAAGCCTCCGAGTGAGAGGGTTGCTCTTCACTCGGTAGGATTTTTAAAACTTAGGCGAGTACAGGACTACAGCTAAGCCCCCGAGTGAGAGGGTTGCTCTTACTCGGTAGTATTTTAAAAACTTAGGCGAGTACGGGACTGCAGCTAAGCCCCCGAGTGAGGGGGTTGCTCTAACTGGTAGGATTTTTAAAACTTAGGCGAGTACAGGACTGCAGCTAAGCCCCCGAGTGAGAGGGTTGCTCTTCACTCGGTAGGATTTTTAAAACTTATACGGGACTGTAGCTAAGCCCCCGAGTGAGAGGGTTGCTCTCACTTGGTAGGATTTTTATAACTTAGGCGAGTACGGGACTGCAGCTAAGCGTCCGAGTGAGAGGGTTTCTCTTCACTCGGTAGGATTTTTAAAACTTAGGCGAGTACGGGACTGCAGCTAAGCCCCCGAGTGAGAGGGTTCACTACAAAAAAAATACACATCCGTGATGATACGTGTTTGTCACAGTAGGTCACGTTTTCTGTCATGCATGTACATCCATGACAAATTTATGGCAGAATCAAGATAGTCATACCTGTGCTGTCGTAGAAGTGTTCCATGACATTACCAAAATTATCATCACGGAAGTGTCCACTTCCATGACGATAAATCGCGCGTCACAGAAGTGCTTTCGTCAAGGGTGACCGACACATGGCATCCACCGTAACGGAATGCCGTTAAGCTATCGGGTCCGGTTTTGGATCCGATAACCCGTTAACAGCCCGGACCAATGGGGATTTTCCACGTGTAAAATCATCATTGGCCGGAGGAATCACGTGTTGCCTCACCGTTGGGACAGATGTCATCCACTCATTGGACAGGAGGCGCCTATGACAGGTCGACACGTGGCACGGCCCAACAGTGCCCCATTTCGGTGAAAAAGGCCGGCCCAGTAAAAAAATAGCAGGCCGGCCCATATAAGGCCTACTTGTGTTAGGTCCATTTAAGCCCACGGCCCATACGAGATGTGCCAATTCGGCCTGTCAACGGCCCATTAAAGATTTGACACCATTGCAGCCCATCGTCAGTTCAAGCCCGTTAACAGCCCGCTATATATTTGGGCTCAATATCGGCCCGATGAGATTTCAGCCTGTTAACGGCCCAATCAGTGGATGGGCCAATTTTCACGATGTACATCTTTCGGCCTTTTAGCGACCCTCTCACTCGGGGGCTTAGCTGGGCCATTTGTAGCCGGACATTGGGCTAATTTCCGGCCCGGTGAGTCTTTCAGCCTGTTGACGGCCCATAAATCAGTTGGGCCATTTGTAGCCGGACATGAATTTTGGCCTTTTAGCGACCCATTTAAGTGTTGGGCCAATTTCCGGCCCGGTGTGTCTTTCAGCCTGGTGACGGCCCATATATCTGTTGGGCCATTTGTAGTCGGGCCTGAGTTTTGGCCTTTTAGCGACCCATTTAAGTGTTGGGCCAATTCCCGGCCCTGTATGCCGTTCAGCCTGTTAAGGGACCATAAATGGGTTGGGCCATTTGTAGTCGGACCTGAGTTTTCGCCTTTTAACGGCCCATGCCCTTCATGGTCCAATACCAGCCCGATTTCTCTTTCGGCCTGCTAAAGGCCCACAACACAGTTGGGCCATTTACAATACGACCTGACTTTCGACCTCTTAGCGGCCCATGCTCTTCATGGTCCAGTACAAGCCCGCTGTCTCTTTCGGCCTGCTAAAGGCCCACAGTATAGTGAGCCTTATGTAGCCCGAACTTAGTAACGGCCTGTTAACGGCCCGTGAAATCAATTGGGCCTACCTGTTGCCCGCTTCGATGTCATCCTATTAACGACCCGGGAGTTAAGAGGGCCGACCATTAACTTTCGGCCTAGTAACGGCCCATTAACTTAATGGGCCCACTAAAGTTCGTACATGTCTTTAGGCCAAATTAGATAATTTGAGCCCATTACGACGAGCAATTATGCACAGGACCAAAACCGATCAAGCAAAGGTACGGCATACAGGGAAAAATGTTGCACATCCAGCATATATTACAGGAAATTACATCCACTGGGAAATCAAAGAATTGATGCCAGTGCAAATAAATGAACAAAACCTAACGATCTACAACGTCACAATCTGCAACCTCAGCATGGATGACGCCCATAAGCATGTGGGCAAGTTCTTGCTGTTTTGCTACACTGTCTCTGAAAACATTGATCAGTTGTTGTGTCGCACGACTCTGCACCTCTGATTCCTCCACCATTTCCATCATTCCTTCAGCCATTAATTGGTTCACAAACATACATTTTTTCTGTTGCATTCGAGACAGAGGATACTGAACAGATTCAGATGGCGATTTTGGCAGGCTTGTATTATTGATAGTGGAGAGTGTCTCGACCACTGCATCATAACATAAATTAGGAGGGGAACCAAACAGATTAGTCATGAGTTATTGGCATATTACCTGGCCTAGATTTAGTGGAAAAAACAATGGGGTTGCCTTGCTGTTTTCAGAGTTTGTCTTCTTATCTTCAGCAGCCCGCACCAAATTAAGACACTAGCATTGCTATCATTGGCCAAGTCAAATAATAGGAAAGCAACATTGGCACAACGAACGTTTGGGAAACTAGCCAACACCAAATTAACACAATATGACACAGCTATCATCAGCCAGGTAAGGTAATACGAAAGCAACATTGACACAATGAATGAATGGGCAAGTAGAGCAGCACTACAATTCAGTAATGTGCATGATATGAGATAGTACACCCATGCAGCTCAGTATGCAAAACTACCAGGCAGTTTTCTTTACAAAAATCAACATTGGCGCCTTTAACATTTTGCTACAACTAATTTTAGATCAGACAAAGGTTGGATTCACGCCGATTAACAAAATACATGCTGATGTAAAAATATAGTGATATACAACAGGTACTTACATCAGCATTGGAGCACAGAGAATTCCCGCAAGACATTTTCCTCGAATACAATCCCAATGAAGTAAATCTTCTATCATTTAATCTTATTTTCTAAAAGAGAGATGGGTAAGAAACATGTAGAAAATATGATCAGAATGCTATAAAATTTCATGATGCGAGGATACGCACACGCTTCTTAGAATGTTGACATTCTTTTGCTGGACTGGAGCGGACTAGTTCTTTGGCCACTGGAATCTACTTATTATCAGTGGGAGTTGGGATTCTCTGTGCTGGAGCAGTATCTATGAAAAATGGAGTTGGTTTATTATCTCCTGGCGTTTGGATCTTTTGCAAAGACCTGGTTTGTAACCCTTCAGATTCTAACATAGCCGTCTTCCCCTTGCATGCCTTATATAGAAGAATGGTGCTTCAATTATAAAACATGCTACAGGAGAGATGGAATAGGTAATGAAGAATAGAAAGGCATGACATATTGACATGTATTCCCTCCATCCGGAAATAAATGGATGGGTCTAGGCGTATTTCAGTCTAGATACATCCAGTTTTATCCATTTCTGCGACATGTAATCCGGACGGAGGGAGTATGATGTAAGAGCTAGGGATACGACAGGACAACACGGTAAAAAAACACTGAAAACCCACTGCAGAACCAAAGTAATCGAACCCACTGATATGAGATAGTACACTCATGCAGCTCAAGATGCAAAACTACCAGGCAGTTTTCCTTACAAAAATCAACATTGTGGCCTTTAATCATACATTTTGCTACAACTAAATTTAGATCAGATAAAGGTTGGATTCACGCCGACTAACAAAATACATGCTGATGTAAAAATATAGTGATATACAACAGGTACTTACATCTGCATTGGAGTCCTACAAGAATCTTTCCTCACAGACGATACCAGTGCAGAAATTCTTCTATCTGTTAAGCTTATTTTCTAAAAGAGAGATGGGTAAGAAACATGTAGAAAAATATGATCTGCATGCTATAAAATTTCATGATGCAAGGATACGCACACGCTTCTTAGAATGGAGTTGACATATTTTTGCTGGACTGGAGTGGACTAGTTCTTTGGCCACTTGAATCTGCTTATTATCAGTAGGAGTTGGGTTTCTCTGTGCTAGAGCAGTATCTATAAAAACTGGAGTTGGTTTATTATCTCCTAGCGTTTGGATCTTTTGCAAAGACCTGGTTTGTAATCCTTCAGATGCTAACATAGTCGTCTTCCCCTTGCATGCCTTGTATAGAAGAATGGTGCTTCAATTATAAAACATGCTACAACAGAGAGATGGAATAGGTACTGAAGAATAGAAAGGAATGACATATTGACATGTATTCCCTCCATCCGGAAAAAATGGATGGGTCTAGGCGTATTTCAGTTCTAGATACATCCTTTTTTATCCATTTCGGCAACATGTAATCCGGACGGAGGGAGTATGGTGTAAGAGCTAGGGATACAACAGGACAACACGGTAAAAAAACACTAGTTGAATGTAAAACTATATGCTAGCAGAATACGTACAGAAAAAACTAAGGCAACATACACGTGTATGATTGGGAAACTAAGATGGCATTGCAACAGAGCACTAGAACAACACTTCAATGTAAAAAAACATGGTATGGTAGACAGATGAAGTACATACTGATGAATAACAATGCATAAGATATTCAGAAGCATGATGTCCAAATTAAGCAGATGGCATTGCGATAGAGTAGAATGACAGTACTTGAATTTGAAAACATGTTATCATGAATGGAATAGGTACTGAAAAATAGGAAGGCATGACATATTTACATGCATGATCAGCATGCTAAGCACATGGCATTGCAAAAGAGTAGATACACTCCAGGACATTATATGCATGTTGTACCCATATCACGGGCCAAGTTAGAGCAAGGACCTTGTGGGGTGAAGAGGATTCAACATCTTTCTGCAAGTCTTCTGAAGAACTGCCTTTACATGTTCCATCATATTGGGTATCATTGACATCAAGTTAATTGGCCTTTCCATTGCTCCGTGAGGTTCTTGTGGATATATTAGTGTGTGCAGTTATATCTGACATGCATGGAAGACAACTAGTAGTTAGATTTATGTAATGAGTGCCTGTAGGAGACGACATAAATAGTAGGACTGGGGTTAACTAGCAGCAACAGGTCTCAAAAACTAAAGGGAGAACACAGATGAAAGCTACAGAATATGTATCGTTTGTACTCGAGATTAACTAGATGGAACACAAAAGTATTAAAGAACAACATAGGTAATACTAGAAGTGGTATAATACTATAATCACCAGCCTATGGGATAGCATTGGCTGATGGATGATAACTATGGAACAGCGTTACCTAAAGAACAAGTATCTTAGCTGAACTATGGAACAACGTTAACTCCTAAACAAGACCCGTAAGAGATCAGGATGAATATACAGTGAAATGTGATAATCTATTTTCCATGCTTAGATGAATAACAAAGCCATAAATGTTGCACACAAGTAAGATGAGGGTACAACCTATCTGGCCGCCATCCATAGGAATGAGCATGATGTGCTGACTTGTCGATGGCCCTGCAGTTGTTGTGGTTGTCCATAGCTCCCTTCTGGTGTATGCTTCCCTTGTTGGAGCAGCTGCGGTGAGTCGGAAGACGGTGTGGCTGAAGATGCAAATAACGCATAATGTTAAGAACGACACACCTCTTTGATCTGAAGAAGGTACGAGAGTGGTCACACGTCTGTTGACTGAGACTAAATTGGGGTCACACGATTTTATTTTATTTTGTTACTGTCCGATCTACGCCGGATGGCTTGATGTCCATCTTGTGCCTCCCGGCTGACACTGTTAGGAATCTTCCCCGAAGAGCCAGCGACCAATGGCAGAGCAGCTTGCCTCCGCCGTCCGTGGCCCCGGCCAAAACCCCGCTCCCCGCCCCACCGCACTGAGGTGGTTGCGCCGCCCCCGGGCCAATCCACAAAGACTGCCCGTCATCCAGATCCGGCGGCGGCAGTACCTTGAACCCATGCAACTCTAAGATAGCCATCTAAGCGCTACTTTCGTGGCGAACTTGCGGCCCCACACCCTTACGTTAGACACCAGCCAACCGGCAGCCTACGAGCTCCGCCGCCTCAAGGGGTGCTGCTTCCCATTGGGAATCGATTGGCCCAGAATAAAAATTCAGACAACTGACGCTTAAATAAAGTGATTTGAGACGAGCGTGCGACCTATCTGGCGGCATGGTGAAGTAGGCAGGTCCAGCTGCCGAGTCGGTGAGGCCGGCGCGGTTGCGGTGGCCACCGGCGGCAGGGAAACAGCGATGCCGCGACGGTCGACGGCTACGGGGAAGCAGCGCCGGGACTCTGGACGGATCCGAAATTGGAGCCGCTCTGGCGCCGTGAACAACGGCGGGGGTGAATCGACTCCGGTACGGTTCACGCGGCCGTCGTTGAGGCAGCTCCAGCAGCACGGAGTAAGAGGCACACGGCCCAGTGCACGACGGCAAATGTACAGCATCTCCGGCATTAGGGAGGAGGGCGGCTGTGAAATTGGTGCGGTGGGGCGCCATGGAGGAGGGGCTGAGGTTTCGCGGCTTGGGAGAAGGGAGCTTCCGGGGAGAAGGTGATTTGGCGCCCACGAGGTATGAATGGGGGGGGGATTGGGAGGGGCGTGGAACCATGTTTTACGGACGCATTTGTCTGAAATGTGAGGGGGAGTTACAGTTCTACCCCTGCCTTTAGGCTTCTCGGCTTGGGTCTATGTACTAAGGGTCGGGGATAGTAGAGTAACTTTGCTTCTCCCCAAATAGTGAGCGGGAGCGATTTCGGGCGAGGAGGGCGTGTTTTGAAATATAGTGGGCGCGAGCGATTTCGGGCGAGGAGAGCGTGTTTTGAAATAGTGGGCGCGAGCTATTTCGGGCGAGGAGAGCGTGTTTTGCCGACCATGGTTTATGAATTATTCGGCACATGTCATTTCGGCCGAGGAGAAGGCGCGCTTGGATGAAGTTACGAACCTACCCTCGATGCACAACGGGCCAATTAATGCGTCTCCCACATAGGACGGTAATTTCGCGTCTCCCATTTATTTGCTCAGGCGAATTCCACCGAGCAGAGGATGTTTAATGGTTCGTTCAAAATTTGGGAGAACGAGCATCCACGTTTACCTTACCAAGTCGATTCGAATCAAATTTAGAAATATTAGCTTGCCACTTCTTTTTTAGATGGAGAGATGATGCTCGGGAGTAATGTGTTTTTACATGCTCGTTGTTAGCGATTTACTATATGACAAATAGTTGACCCACTCAAAAACAGGAATCAAACCCAAAATTAAATATCTCGATTCAATGAAATAGCTCGTTCACCAGGTCAAAATAGTGAACTAAATCCAAAATTGAACACCTCAATCAAATAACATGTTGTACAGTATTATAGTACTCCCTGAACATGTTGAAAGTCAAATTAATGAACTTGTTTGATATACGCATATATCCGTTCATGTGTGGATTGCAGACAACATGTTCCCCAATTTAAATATTTGAATGCAAGTTTATATCGAAACATGGTTTATATCAGTCTTTGATGCATAAGACGCGACCTCCCCCTCTCCCGGACTCCTGCTCTCTCTCTCTCCCTCTCTCTCCTCGCCGACAATCTTCAATTTTGTCGCATGCATCCAACACACAAACCTCGTTGGTCCTCTCTCTTTCTCTCCATCTCTCTCTCTTTGTGTGTGTGCGTGGTGGGGGGTCTTTCTAGTTCGCATGCATATATACTCCATCTATAGGTCTCTCTCGCACACTATGTATGATTCTCTAGTCCAAGCTAGATATCTTGGGTGCACTCATCGTACGCACACAAATTCCTTGGCTCGTTGCCCGTAACTCTCTCACGCACCACTCTGTCGTCTCGGAGCTCTTCCCCCCCTCTCTCAAACTCTCCATCTACCTGGGTCACACATACACATGCATATCTCACTCGCACTCGATAGGCCCATCTAAAATGCTATCTCTCTCCCTCATTCTCTCTCCATCTCACACGCACACACACACAATCTCATGCCTAGCTAGCCAAGTATGATGGCTCTCACTCAATTGTAGGCACACGCAGTCCCCCCTATGTGTATATGACTAGCTAATCTTAGTCTCCATCACAAACATGTGCATGATCTATCTCGACTTCTCTCGGGGCATCTTTCTATCGCGCACGCACCTCCCTCGATCTCCCACCCATATAGTCCCCTCACGATCTCGAGGGGGTCTCTCTATAGCAAACACACCCTCTCGCCCTCCCCATGCGTCCATGTTCTCCATGTGTCCCTCTCGACCTTTGTTCCTTGTTAGCCAGACCTCTATTGGACATGTGCTATAGGGCTGTCTCTCTCTGTTGCAAACAATCACACACTAGCTATCTTCGTGTATCTCCTCGCCTCGCTTTTCTATCTCGGAGATGCATGCGTGATATGTTCGCCTAAGAAATGAAAAAACACACTCTCTCTCTAATTTATCGTTTGTTGTCACTTTCTCTTTCACACACATACTCTTTTTGCACACTTACTCATTCTCCTTCACACGCACTTGATCCCTCTCGACTTAGGCACTCTCCTCGGTCCATAGCATATTGATTTATTGAAAAGTCAAACATCACAAAGTTTGACCATGTACGTGGAGAAAAACAATTACATCTGGAATGGCAAACATATACCATTAGATTCACCATGAGATGTAGTTTCATATGATGTATCTTTGGTATTGAAGATATAAATAACATTTGTGTAAACCTGATCAAAGTTTCCAAAGTTTGACTTCTAAAAAAATTACATGCACTGCATTATCGAGTGGATGGAATATCTCTTTCCCCCTCTCAGCTATCTGACGCACCACTCAGCCTTATCGGGGCTCCTCAATCTCTCTCAAACTTTATATCTCCCTGGTTCACATATACACATGTCTCGCTCGCGCTATACATATAGACCCATCCAATACTCTCTGCCCTTGTTCTCTCTCTATGTGACACGCACCCCCTAATAAGTACCATAATCCCTCACTCCATCATAGGCGCAAGCACTCCCCCCTAAGTATGATTATCTCTCACTAGCCATCAGGAACACATGTATTGTCTCCTTCCATCCATACGTCTATCTCGATATCTCTCGGGGTATCTTCTATCGCGCACACACCTTGTCACTCGATCTCCCACCCATGTAGTCCCATCATGATCTCCAGGGGATCTCTCTATGACAAACATACACTCTCTCCTCCCCATGTCTGCATTTTCTCCGTACGTCTCTCTCGACCTCTCTCCCTTGTTTGTCAGACCTCTATTGGCCACATGCTAGGGGTCTTTCTCTCTCGGTTGCAAACAAGCACACACTATCTCCTCACCTTGCTACCGTTGTCGAAGATGCATGTGTGATATGTTTGCATAAGACACACATGTTTTTTCTTGACTTTTATCGAGTGTTGTCCATGTCTCTTTCACACACGCACACACACTTTTTCACTCACTCTTTCTATTTCACTCTCTCTCTCTCTCTAGTTAGGGACTCTCTCACATCCATAAGCATATGGATGTTTTGAAAAGTCAAACCTCAGAAAAGTTTAACCAGGTATATGTGGAGAAAAACATTTACATCTGGAAAGATCATTAGATTCATCACACCATGTACTTACTTCATACTATCATTTATCTTTGGTATTGTAGATATAAGTAATTTCTTTATAAACTTGGTCAAAGTTTCAAAAGTTTGACTTTAAAAAAAATGTTGGAACTACATTATCGAACGGAGGGAGTAGCTCTTTCTCTCTCTCTCTGCTATCAATCACGGGCCTCCCCTCTCACACGAACAATCTATACCTACGGATTATACGCTCACTGTGTCAGCGTATAGCTCCGTATATTGTTTAGTTGACCGGTCAACCAGTCCACATGCTGCCTTGTCAACTCGTGTTTTGTATCTTTGTGTGCTGGCCCATGTGGCAGTGGTGAAAAGAAGTAAACTAGATGCCCATCTGACACGCGGTGAAGTAAACAAAGTTGAAACCACTCGGGGTAGCACCCTGCACGCTAGTAAATTGAGGGCGCATTAAGGACACACTTCTTCCGCGTGCAGGACACACTCGCGCACAATTCACCACTGCGTGGCGGCATGCACAGAAGGATGCACTCGCGCACACCCAGCACACAACACACACCAGCACACGTGTACACCGGCGTCGCCGCCGGTTGAGATGGATGGCGAGGCAGCCAACAAGCAGAGGCGGCTCGAGCCAAAACCGCATCCGGCGAGCCTGGACTTCATCAGCAGCCTCCCCGACGACATGCTGCTCATCATCATCGGCCTCCTCCCCACCAAATCTACCGTGCGGACCGCCCTGCTCTCCCGGCGGTGGCGCCCCCTCTGGCGCCGCGTCCCCCTCAACCTCACCGTCGAGAGCTACCTCTGCGACGGGGATTGCAAACGCATGGCCGCGGTCTCCAAGATCCTTTCATCGCACCCTGGGCCAGCCAGACGCCTTGACATCCACATGTTCAGTACCAACTGCAAGGTCCAATCCAAGTTCGACGAGTGGTTCTCATCCCCCGCCCTAGATCAGCTCGAGGAGCTCAGCTTTGAAGCTGGACGATGTCGCTCTCTGCCGCCGTCTGCGCTCCGCCTCGCGCCAACGCTGCGCCGCGCCAGCTTCAGCTCCTGCTATCTTCCCCAGATTAATGTCGCACCCGCCCTTCTTCTCCCTCAACTCAAGCAGCTCAACCTCTTCGACGTTGTCATCTCAAAGAAGGCTATGGAGCACCTGCTCCGCAGCTGTACTGCGCTCGAGTACCTTCGTCTTGAGCAGATCCACGGGTTCATTAGCCTCCACATCGCCTCGACGAATCTCCGATGGATTTATGTGTCTTGCTGGCCCCGCAACAAGACATCAATTGGGAAGAGATCACTCCAGCTGATCCACGTTATGGTCATTGAGAATGCGTCTTTCCTTGAGAGATTGCTTGTATCGGATCTTGAAGGTCCAACAAAAATCAGGGTCATTGACGCGCCGAAATTGACAGCGTTGGTGCACTCGTCTGCCAAATTCTCCGAACTCTTTCTTGGATCCATAATCGTTCAGGTACATCACTCATCTTCTTCTCCGTCTTCTTGAAATTCACATTTTTAAACTTCTTCTTGATGTATTTACGACAGTATTCCAGAAAATGATTCCCACAAGCTTGACCCAGTCTATGCGCACAGTGAAGATCTTGGCAATAAAATCTATCGGCCCTAATCTGGATCAAGTTGTTGGATTCCTTACATGCTTTCCGTGCATGGAGAAGCTACTCATCGAGGTGAAACTTCTTTCCTATTAGTAAACGGTAATCACAACGTAGCTCAAATTTTTCGTAATTTTCCCAAATTACGATGACAAGTGTAGTGTTCAAAACTGCATCTACGCACTGCACCGAAAGAAATGTTTTTAGTATTTTTTCTCACGTGATCACCTGCATCGTTTTTTGTTGTACTACTATAGTAGCCTAGGCTAGTCATAGTGGAAAGTAACTTAGACTACTCCAGTAACTCTATGGTTACCCTAAGAGCAAGTACTACCTCCGTCCTGGTTTACTCTTCCTATTTTGTAGTATCAAAATTTGACCATAGATTTAACTGACAAAATGTTAATGCATGTTACTAAGAACTATATCGTTGGATTCGTATTTGAACATAATTTCAAATGGTGTAATATTTAGTGACATGCATTGGCATTTTCTTACATAAATATATGGTCAAAAATTTATACTAAATAAGAGGTAGTACAAAAGTGGGCTATAACGGTCCTCCACTATGTAGGCCAAAACACGTGCCAAATTCACTTGTGATGCATTTGCCATCGATGCCCCTCCATTGCTCACCTGGTGCCCCAATCTGGATCACCTACTGTGCTCCGGTGCCAAATTAACTCACGCAATGAAAAAACACTTGCGTGGGAGAGAGAGAGAGGACTGAGGCAATAAAAAACACTTGTTTGGGAGAGTGAGAGGCTGGTGTAGTTGGTTTGATTGATTTGTTTATACATGTGGGTCTGTGTGCACAGCGGTGCCAACTCTCTCACATCGCGAGAGCGGTGCCAAAATCTTTTGATTTGACATCGATGCGTATTATGTGGCATACTTTTGCGAAATATGGCATCGGCCACATAGTGGAAGGCAACAAATGCCCAAGCTCTTCACGTACTCCTAGGTAAATGAGAGGAAAGAGAAAGAGAGACAGAGAGAGTGAAAAAATATCACTAGCCAGCCAACCCTATCATATGAGCGAATGATATTGGTACCTCTTGATAGCACGGCAATCTTATACAGCCAGCTGCTCTAATATGTTCTCTTCTTTTGCAGATAAAAAAAGACCCGAAAGTGAAAAATGTGATGCACTATAACAATCTCATCGAATGCCTTGATCTCCATCTTACAGAAATTGATTTGATCGACTATCGAGGCAGCACATCTGAGATTAAATTGGCCAGGTTCTTTGTTCGGGAGGCAAGTGTGCTCAAGGTAATGAGGTTTGGCGTTCTCTGGTGCAACAATGAATGGCGTTCTGATCACCGCAAGCGTCTAAGCCTAAATGACAAAGTCTCCGCAGAAGCTGAATTTGTTTTTGAAGCATCAAGTGGCCAGAGAGTCGAAAACTTATTTGCCCATTAGTGACTTGTCAGGGCGGTGGATTTTAGTTTGTACGATAATGCTGCATCCACCTAAAGTAACGGAAGTTCTTACGTAAACTTCCTAGTAATTCCCTCTTCGTAGGTGCAGCATTACTCCTAACATTTGTAATATCAGTTTGAAACTTGTAATATTGCCGTGTCCTATTCCTGTATTTTCAAAATCCTGCGAATCAAACAGGTCCTGAGTTGGTGATGATGTTGTGCCTGCCATCTTTCACCAATAGCCGTCGGATCTAGATCTGACGCATACAAACCAAACTTCTCCAGTTTTGCAAAAAGATGCCCGCACTTGTTCCCTATTTACAAACAACTCCTTGTCTCTCACAATCAGCCTTATCTCCTCCCCACCACATCTAGAAGGCCATGGAAAAAACTGGCGCGATGGCCGCTGCCGGCGCCGTCCACCCCCCAATCTTGGTGTACCGTGCAATGCACGGGCATGTACGCTTGGGAAATTATGTCGAACACGGCTAATTGTAAGCAGGCTAGGTCTACAGCCATGATGATAGTGACTGCAAATGGTGAGGCTGACTATGGTATGCCGAACACGGCGCCTATACTCTGGTGTCATCTCCGGCGTAGGGTCTTGTCACTTCACTTTGAGGAGTAGCACGTAATAATTTGACCAACGGGTAGTACAGTGCTACTACATTGATAGTACTACTACTACTAGTACTAGCACCACCATCTGGATTTAGTAGTACTACCACGTCCATCTGGATTTAGTATTTGACTAGCAATATCTAGTAATGCATGTCACAAAAAATGTACTACTACGGACCCGTGTATTGTTTTATTCCTATAGGCGAGATAACTTAATGTCTTTTTGCTACTTAATAGGATTACATGCAATGAACTAACCACTGCATGTGATGTTTGGTAGTCTCGGGTCATTGAAAGCATGCACGGGCACGGAGGGGGACGCAGCTTCATTGACTTACTGCACCTGCCTTTGGGTGTATGACACGTGGGTCCAACGGGTGGCTGGCCAACCTGTCATACAGCCAAAGGCAGGTGCAGTAGAGGGGCGACGAGTAGATGGCCAACACGCACGTGAATTCAACGCAGTCTGCACTTCTCATATAAAGGCTCCCGCCAGTCCAATCTACGAAATCCTACGCACCTACGCACCCAAGGGCAAGAGTGATCACCCCAATCGCAAGATCAGTTGACTAGAAGCTAGACCCATGGAGGCGATGAGCGCGAGTATCAGCCGGCTGTGCCAGATGGTCCACGAAGCCGGCCTGCGGCCCGGCACCGAGGAACATCTCCAGGTAGTGCTTGAGGCCGCCAGGGCGAGGGGCCGCTTGGATGACAGCTTCGTCTCCTTGTTCGACGAGGTCCTCGTCGGCTTCCTCGACAAGTTTACCATCATCAAGAAGCTCGCGGACGACCTTGACGTACGCCTCTAGCCCACGCGCCCAGGCTCTGTGATGCCTGCCACCCTCAACGGCCTCTATGGTGACAACCTCTTCAACGCACTGGTGGCCCTGCGACTACCCGCCGTCGCGCCGGAGAATGTCCACCTCGAGGTCACGCTCGCCGCGCAGCGCCTGGCGCAGCAAGACACCATCGACATAATCACCCACATCTACGCGCAAATCATCCACAAGGACTACTACATGCAAGAGCAGGACGATAGGACGCTGGCCTTCTTGGACCGCAGGGCAACCTTGGATGGCATTGTTCAGAAGCACGTTGAACTTGCCGCCAACGCCGCTGCTCCTCACATGTTGGTTGGTGACCCGGTGCACTAGGGCGTGAGGATGTCGTTGATGGATCCGTATGTATCTTTATCTTTCTGTCAAATCCATGTAGTAGTATATGGTACTACTAGTGATTATCGTACCTTTCGCATCAACTTCATAATTTTCCTACGTACTCCATGCATGAACCGTGCCAGAACCAAACTTCTCATTACTCTAGGGAAAATCGTTATTTCTATCTATCGGTCGCGCCATGGAGCAGAACCAAATTTTACAAGTTACAAGTTCAAAAGGAAAAGCCTGCCGTGTTCGCGTCGCACCCCCACACGGTTGGTCCGGCACGCCGCTCAAGGGGGAATGCGTGTTGTGTTGCATTTTCACTTACAAGTGGGACCACAGTTGAGCAAACCGACTATCGGCAAACCCCCGCCCTGCCCACCGCACGATGGCTGAGAAAACAGGAGGGGGAAGAGATGGCTGTAGCACGGACTCCAAGAAAATTGGTGTCGGATGGGACTCGTGTGGGTGGCGTGTGTCGTACTGCTAGACATGAATGTTAGTTATGGCCCATGCCACCCCACTATATCGAGGTGCTGGTTACGTAGAACAAATTTCCTGGAGTCCGTGCTCAGCCCTCCTCTATCTCTCTTCTCACCAGCCAGCTGACGCGCGGAGCCCATCGTCTGTTTGCTCATATGCGGTCCCACATGTCAGTGAAAACGCAAGAGGACCCACTGAACCTGCACATCTGTCACCTCGACGTGCTGGTGATGAAAAACAAATCCAATAAAGATCTTCGGTGGCCGCTTTTGGAGTTACTCAAGAGTAGTAAGATTCTATTTACAGTTTAACCCAAGATGCACATCACGTGGCTTCAACTACCACTCTATTTTCTTGCATGACACGACCTGGATGCTGGATCTCCCACGTGTCGGCAAAAGGAGGAAGAACTCGACCAAACCTTCGGTTGTGCTCTCGGATTAGACTAGTTGTGCTAACTTAAAATTTTATTGTGTAGAATGGATGCAAGTTTTGTTATTGGGAAGAACAGTACAACGATATATTGATAGAGCGTAATTTAGTAGATGTTCTAGCACTTTTAGCTAGCATAGAGGCTAGAGATGAGACTAGTGCACTTGTTGATAGAATAGAGGCTAGACATGTCTACTTCTTTACACTCGAAGAAGAAAGAAGCACGCAGGATCGAGCCTCCACAGATCATCAATGAATGCATCGAGAAGGCACTAATCCAACTTACAGGAGCAGTTATGGAAGTTGGATATCTTCTAAAATGTATTCTTGTGGTTCTTGTTTTTCTAGTCAAAATTTTGGTGATGCATTTCCATGTACCAAAAAATCAATGATGAAAAAAGATATGTCTTCGCAAAGAAAAATGTACGCGACCGGGATGCGTCCGCGCGTTCGGCGCACGACCACCGCATCGGAGAAATGGCCCGGACACGACCCCATTGCCCTACCCAAACGGACAGAATCCGGGCAAAACGGAGGTCCGTTTGGGGTCGTGCGTTGGAGTTGGCCTTACAAGTGGGACCGCAGTTGAGGAAACTGACTATCGGCAAACCCCCACCTCGCCCGCCGCACGATGGCTGAGTTAGAGAAACGACGAGGTTGAAGAGATTGCTGTAGCACGAACTCCAAGAAATATGGTGTCAGATGGAAGTCATGCTGGTGGCGTGTGCCGTACTCCTGGACGTGAATGCTTGTTCTGGCCCATACCACCCTACTACTCCTACTACTACTCGTACTACTCCTATCGAGGATTCGAGGTGCTGGTTACGTACAGCGAACACATTAACATATGGCCCACCTCACACTGTGGCCAAATTTCCTGGAGTCTGTGCTAGGTTAAAAAGTGTTCTTTGTGAGGATGGGTGGCTGGACTCAAGTTTAAAACTTGTTGTATTACGTACGTAGACGTAGAGATAGTGCAGCATGTGAAGCTAGTACAAATAGTGCACTATTGTTGATTGGCCTCATCCGGTAACCTGTTGCAATGCACGTACAATTATGTATTCGGAAAATATATTTTTGCCTCGTCGCAGCACCCACTCAGAGAAGCGACTCGAAAGCCATTCATAAATTTAGTAAGTTTATCACAGGCATATCATTTTATTACATACAACATGTCATCAACCCACAACGACAACGAGGATACATTATAAATACTAAAGTTTTCATCACACAACAAATAACAAGCAATGAAATGAACTTCAACTCAACCAATCCTCGGCTTTGGAAACGCTTGCTTTGAACCACAAGCGATTCTCTGGGAAGAGCCAGCTACTGTCAATCTCGAGACCAATGTGGGACTGATCATCCAGGCTGAAGCGGCCTACTATATCACGACCAGGGTAGGAAACCACTGTAATGTCCGACGTATAGATACAGTTGCTTCTCATAAATGGTAGTAATGTTGTGTCAACAGCAGTTGGATCGCCTTTCACCATCATTGGATAGTTTTGTCCAAGGAAGAGCGATGCTCCAAGACTATCAATATTGTACCAGGGAGAAGGTGTTGGCGCTAGCACACTAGTATCCATCTCGAATACCATGCAACGGGTGTTGGAATAGGTCCGGAAAGTGCGACCATGGGAGACAACACCTGCTCCCTCAGTAGTAACATCAGCAGTGGGTTGTATACAGACAAGAAGTGGTGATGCATTGGAATTAGTTGCCATCCGCCAGTGAGCATATGGGCCCTGCTCGTCCTCATGCTCGTGATCATCACCATCGTCATCTCCTCCTTGGTTATAAAAAATTTCAAGTATAGGTGGTGGAATGTTCACAGGACCTTGGAAACACAAGAAGAAGGTTAATTAGTAGAGAAGGGAAACTTGCTAACTCGCATGCATGTGGATGAAACAATTATAATTACGGTGGAAGACAAACGTACCGAAACTACGAGGATCCCATGCAAAATAGTGCCACGAGTGGTGGCAGCAAATACAAGGCCCTCGTATTCAATTGCATCACAGTACACATCCGTGTATAGAAACTGATTTTTGAGCAATATCCATCCAGTCGAGCCACGAAGGACGACAACAAACTTGTTGAAGATAGCAACAACTTGATAGTTCTTGTAATTCCAAGAATGGTTGGGAACTCGAGAAATTGCTATCTTCCGTAGACGACATTCACCATGATCATATTTGAACGTACGTAGATCATCTGTGTGCTCAACCTCAGGGCACTCAGAGATTTTTGGAACTGGAATCCGTTGACGAGTGTACGTACGTACCCAATATGAACAACCCAATCTCCATTTGCGCCTGCCCAAGCCTTGCCCTCAAGCGATGGCATCTTAACATCATACGTATCATTATCAAGGCGAGGCTTCCCTCGTCCCTGCGCCAGTCAGCAGGGTCACGGCGAAGAAGATAGGGGAGATCAAATTGCTCCTGGACCCTTGGGTTTCTTGTAATGATGTTATTAGTTGAGTCGAGAATGTTCTTGAACGAACCTGCCATGCTAGCCGAGGTGATGACGTCGCACCGATCAATGAGTTCCCCCTCCACGTCATCTTTCAGATCGGGGCAAGAATAACGGGGTCGTTTCCGGCTTGTTCCCTCCATGGAGAAGACGATAAACAATGGTAGAAGGAAGGGTGAAGGCAAATGGAGGAGGGAGGAAGAGCGTGCGACAGCTGTTCCAAATCGAGAGGGAAAGGCGAAGAGTCGGTGGACGGTTGCCAGTTTGCCATGGTACACGAAGAGGCGCCCCGGCCTACATGTCCTTTCGGAAATTGTACAAAAGGACTCGCCGTCGTCTCACTGACATGTTGGAACGGGACCACATGTCAACGAAACATGGTGTGTAATTTCTCATGCAAAATGTGATCTGGCCGCGTTGGCCCCAGGTGCCGCATTAGTTATCGACCTTTATTTTTTTACTCATACAATCTGAGTGGATAGCTCCCGTGGTCATCACATGTGAGCGGATATATAGGTGGGCTAGGTGGGCAGGCAGCAACAATCTAAGTGCTAAAAGAGTTGATCTCGAAAAAAGAGTTGATCCAATGCTTGGTTTTGTTTGGATTTTCCAACTATGACCATTGGATAGAGTGAATCAATGGCTTACGTTCAAAGTTATTCTCATACTCCCTCCATCTAGGTGTATAAGTCATCTTAGGTTGTGCACCGCGACCAAGGCGGAGGGGAAAACGAGAGAACTTAATGTCTTTTTGCTAATTAATAGCATTGCATGCAATGAAATAACCACTGCATGTCATCTTTGTTAGTCTCAAGTCATTAAAAGCATGCACGGCCCACATCTCTTATTGATTGATACGTCATGAAACAAGAAACGAGGAGGGAGTTAATGTACCATGCCTAAGTGTTTTGGGATTAAGTATTTCGTTTTCGTAAGGTGACTTACACACCTAGACGGAGGGAGTACTATAGAATGGTATAGGAACGTGGAGAGATTTGGTTGATTTTATATCGCTGAATAATATAAAATATTATGAGTGCAGACGCTCCACCCCGAGGTTTGTAGCTCCTTCTCGGTCGTCGGGAATCTATGTTCTTCCACTCTTTCGTTTAAGACATGAGCTTTGTTCATCCTGTTGCCGACACGCGGGACATCTATATGCCTCCATTTTACAAAATCATACTATATGCCTCCATGACACGCGGGACATCTAGCATCAAGGTGGCGTGTCATGCAAGAAAATGGATATATGCAGTGCGTAAGTGAGTCGTGCACTTCGATGGCACCTAGTACTATGCAATATTTTTTCTCCTCGATGGCACGTGAATAGTGCACGTACTCAATGACAGAGCACGGGATGGTAGCCATGGACATGGTCGGCCCTTTTTGAAGAGAGTACTAGTAAATAACTTTGATGTGTCCCGTCAACTCGCAGAATGACGAGAAGCTTGCTTACTACGCCTTCTCCCTCGCCAACATGTGCGCGGTGGCTCGCAGCACGAGGAGAAACTTTTGCTTACAAGCGGTGGACGTGCAGCAGTTCATTTGGTGTCAGATTGCCAGAAGTACTACTGTAGTACCATCATTATTGTTCGACTTCCGGAAGAGGAGAAGAGCCAAGCTCAAGGTCACCTACTAACCTAGTACAGTACTACTATAGCCAAAGCTGGTCCACCTTTTTAGAGCATGGTTAATTAATATAGGCGGCTCTTGCAGCGGCACATCATTTAGAGCAAGTACTCTCTTCGTAGGAACAAAGGAAGTGAAACAAAAGTTGGAGTGGATGCTAGATTGCCAATTAAAACATGATTACATAGGGAAAAAAATCCTATAGCATTCTATCCTATGAATCAAACGACCAATGTAGGAAAATTTGAGGGGGGTCTCTCCAACAGTGTTCCTTGGCTCGCACCTAGCATCACGGTGGTCGAACTTGAAGTCATTCATCTGGTACACGTGGAATCTCAGATCTGGACACAAGGTGACGCGACCTCTCACTTCCTCCGCCATTTGAAGCGGCGCGCCGGTGGAGGGCTAGCATACTCCAATATTAGGTTGGCTCTATGTGATGTGGCAACTACATATACTAACCGCATGCTGGCTATAATACTATGGTACTCACACTCCAAGAAGTGACTCGAAAACCATTCATAAATTGAGTCTATGACATGCATTTGCAAATGTACCATTCGTTACATACAACAAGTCATCAACACACAACGACAACGAGGATACATGTTGGATTATATATTATTTCCAACAAAACATTCTAGCAAATACTAAAGTTTTCATCACACAACAAATAACAAGCAATGAAATGAACTTCAACTCAACCAATCCTCGGCGTTGGAAACACTTGCTTTGAACCATAGGTGCTCCGGGAAGGGCCAGCTATTGTCAATATTGAGAAAAACGCAGGACTGATCATCCAAGCTGAAGCGGCATATATCAGGACCAGGGTAGGGAACCACCAAAATGTCCGAGGTATAGATACAGTTGCTTCTCATAAATGGTAGTAACGTTGTGTCAACAGCAGCTAGATCGCCTTTCACCATCATTGGATAGTTTGGTCCAAGGAAGAGCGAGTTTTCTCCAAGACTATCAATACTGAACCAGGGAGAAGGTGTTGGCGCTAGAACACTAGTATCCATACCGAATACCATGCAACGGGTGTTGGAATAGGTCCGGAGAGGGCGACCATGGGAGACAAAACCTGCTTCCTCAGTAGTAACAATCTGAGTGCACTATATACAGACAACAAGAGCTGATCCATCGAAATTAGTTGCCAGGCGCCACTAAGTATATAAGTTCTGCTCCTCCTCATGCTCGTGATCATCACCATCGTCATCTCCCCCTTGCTTATAAATTTTTTCAAATATAGGTGGTGGAATGTTCACAGGACCTTGGAAACACAAGAAGAAGGTTAATTAGTAAAGGGAAACTTGCTAGCCCGCATGCATGCGGATGAAACAATTATAATTACGGTGGAAGATAAACATACCGAAACTACGAGGATCCCATGCAAAAACAGTGGCACGAGTGGTGGCAGCATACACAAGATCCTCGTATTCAATTGCATCATAGTACTCATTCGTGTGCAGAAACTGATTTTTGAGCAATATCCATGGACGACGAACCATGGAATGAGTAAGGATGGAAACAAGATTGTCGAAGATAGCAACAACTTCATAGTTCTCATAATTCCAAGAGCGGTTGGAACTCGACAAATTGTTATCTTCAGTAGACAACAGTCACCATGATCGTATTTGAACGTACGTAGATCATCTGTGTTCTCAACCTCAGGGCACTCTGATATTTTTGGAAGAGGAATCCGCTGACGAGTGTACACATTCACAAGTTCCCACTCGCAATTGTACCCAATATAAACAACCCAATATACATTTGCGCCAGCCTAGGCCTTACCCTTAAGCGATGGCATCTTGACATCACACGTATCATTATCAAGCAGCATCGACTTGCACAAGGTGAGGCCTCCATTGCCCGCGCCCATGCGAACAGGCTTATAGCGAAGAAGATAAGAGAGATCAAACTGCTCCTGGACCCTTGGGTTCCTTGTAATGATGTTATTAGTTGAGTCGAGAATGGGCTTGAACGAAGCTGCCATGCTAGCCAAGGTGATGACGTCGCAACGATCAATGAGTTCCTCCACCACGTCATCTTTCAAATCAGGGCAAGAATAACGGGGTCGTTTTTGGCTTGTTCCCTCCATGGAGAAGACGATCGAACAATGGCAGAAGGAAGGGTGAAGGCAAATGGAGGAGGGAGGAAGAGCGCGCGACAGCAAGTCCAAATTGAGAGGGAAAGACGAAGAGTCGGTGGACGGTTGCTAGTTTGCCACGGTACACGAAGAGGCGCCCCGGCCTACAGGTCCTTTAGGAAATTGTACAAAAGGACTCGCCATCGTCTCACTGACATGTTGGAACGGGACCACATGTCAACGAAACATGGTGTGTAATTTCTCGTGCAAAATGCGATCTGGCCTCGTTGGCCCGAAGTGCCGCATTATTTCTCGACTTTATTTTTTTAATGGCGTGCCGTTCGTTTTGATGCATGACTAACTGGTACTGTTTGCAGAGAAAATATAAACTACTCCACCTCTAGTACTAGTAGTATAAAAAAGATATATAGGCTGGAGCTTCAGAGCTTTCTTGCTAAGGGCTGCCCACTTGCTTCTCACACTATCACCCTCTCTCCAGATCTAAAAAAGACGGCCTCTCTCTCCCTCCTCACCGGTGGTCACAGATCTGCCGGGGAAGAAAAGGACCTGCAGCGTTGACGCACTCGTCAGCGGCGAGCGAGGTCACGCACTAACGACAAGGCCGTCCTCTCAGACCTAGCGCCCGCACGGGATGGCCTCCGTCCCCAAGCTCGCTGTCATAGTGCGTGCAGAGGACGACAACCACAAGCGAAGCCACTTCCCGCCGACCCTCAGGTATGCTACCTCTTTTCGAACCATACCCTTGTTCTATTGCCCCATCTACCACGTCGCTGCATGTGGATCTTTTTCCACTCCACCATCTTCCGAATTTGCTATCCTCTGCTCTGGTGGTCACGCAGACGAAAACCTTAATTTGCAGTATTAAAGGAAACCCTACTTCGTGCAGACTAATCCATGTCTGGGTTGAATAAGGAAAGGAAGGGAGACTGTAATGTCCGAGATAGTATGCATCGAACCCACATCTAGGTTGAAAAGGGGAAAATCAGTTGCTAAGGAACGAGTCTCGTGTCTCTTGGTCGAAGAAGGGTAGAAAGGCATGACAACGCAGTAGAGAATGAGCAGGTCGATCGGTTTGTTGTCCTCACATAGAAAAAGGTGGCTAAACAGAAAAAATGGGACGTAATCCACATATGCTGCCTGGATATTTGTTGCTCTGGGCAACCATACCTCCCTCACCACTCTATCCGTCCGTGGAGGTACATCGTATTGGTGTGCCCACTGTCCGTATGGGCCTCCCATGCTCTTATTGTCACTTTTTTACTGTTAGTATAACGCCAGCAGTCAAGTCAAGCAATGCTACTGCTAAAGTGATGCCACATTTAACTAATGCCGCACTCAGTCTAATGCCACCGATAAATTTAGGCAATGCCATTTAATGTCACTTGATTATTTCAGGGGTAGCTGTTGATTGTGGATGTATTAAAGATTTTTCAGCTAAGGCATTCTAATGCTGTTGCACAGCTAGTATACCAACGATGAAACTTGTTACTACCTTCAAATTTTTGCACTGTTAATGCTTATAGATTACATACCTCACTTTCATGAGATGAGTCAAATTTTTTGTACAGTGTCACCAAAATGCCAAGGCGCTGATGTCATTTTATTTTGGTTAAACTACACAAAAAATTATGAAGACAAGAGGAAAGGTCAAGAGTGGGCACCTCCTCCTTCGGCTATTGTATCGATCAAGTTTTTATGTTCGATCGATTATCAAGATTGGGATAGCAGTTTTTCATGTCCACTCGAGTTCGAAATGATATTTACCTTGAAGATACATGGTTTGCAAATTTTTTATACTGTCAGTAGTTAATAATGCTAGTTACCTTCAGACTTTTGTATTTGGTTTAATGCTCATGCACAGCTAGTGTACCAATGCTGAAACATGTTACCTTTACATTTTGTATTGTTAATTCTTATAGAAATCTTCTAGTGCTAGAGTTTATTGAAATCTGTTCAGTAAAACCATTGTATTGTACCCTGTAATAAAATAACTACTCTACTGTTGCACTAGCCACTGGATTAGTGTATATTTGTAGTATTTGAAATTTCGAATGGTGTTGCATTAGCGTATGGACATAAATAAAGTGTGGCAAGCTTTCCCAGATATGTGCTCAAGAAAACTACTACCTGTTTTTCTAAATACTAGACGTTTGGGTACTTTAAACTGAACCGCGAAAACGTCTTATATTAAGGAACAGAGGGTGTAGAGTTTACTCAAATTATCCCGGTAAAGCTAGTCACACCTTTGTTAAAATTAATGTTCATTATGTTATCGGAGGAGGTCTGTAAGTTTGTCTCTAATGCCTGTCGACTACATACCTGACATCATGATGTAATGTTAAGTCATTTCCTTTTGTACAGTGTCACTGAATTGTCAAGGCGGTGATGGCATTTTATTTTTGTTGAACTGCACAAAATATGCTTAAAAGAAGAGGAAAGTCAGGAATCGATCATTCTTTTAGAAAGAACTATATATGCCTTTCTGACATCAGCCGTTGTTGCCTTATTTATTCCTTCAAACAGGTGGTTAGAAACAGTCTTGCTACCTTTTTCCATTAAGAAATTGGAATGCTTATATTTGTGAGTCTATGCTTCAACTAGTGCCACTTTTATAGTAATCACACTTTCAATATCTATGCAAACAGGGATGCTCGATTTTAGTGGAACTGCACAAAAAGTCCAACTGGTTCAACATTAGGAGCATGTTTTCTTCCAAACCTTTATATCCAATTGGTGGCACTATGAGCTGTTCACTAGGAAGGTACATGGTTTGCTACTATCTTGCTACTCTTTTTGTACTGTCATTAGATAGTAATACTAGTGGTTTGCATGTGAATTTATTGGCAGGGTGGACCTACATTGGAGGTGCAGGACTGGATTCAACGATTGGATGCTCAATTTCGGTTGTATCGATTTCACCTCTTCCATCACTGGGAACATGGATATCCTTGGTCTGATGAAGAATAGGCGCTATATTTCTGCTCTGAACAAGCAAATCAATTCAGTATGAATTTGTCCAGGGCAAAACATGACTGTATCAAATTGTCCAGTGCAAAACATGACAGATGCTAAGCAGAAGAGACATGTTTAAACCGAAAATACAAGGTGGGGTATATGTTTACTAGCTGCTTGATATTTGTGCAGACAGAGATGTCTGCCCGTTGCTTTTTGGCAAACACACAAAGTGACCGCAATTTTGGTTGAATTGCACAAGAGAATAGTATAGTCACTGCATGCAGTGCCATTTGGAAATAGACACAGAAAGATTGGATAGTCACTTCATGGACTGCAGAAAAGTAGTATTGTACTATTTATTGGCCAACACTAGGTGCTTCATTGCTTTGGCCTGATTATACAATGGGCATCATTTTGCCTAAGTTAAAGTTTGTATTCCGAAAATAGTCTCGCCGCGTGATCGAGAGAAGACAAATCATATTGCAATGGATGTTCCTCCATCATGTGTGGTTCATTCTCATGGTTACAGCTGTTGGTGAAACCACTTACGTTTGCAAGAGGAATTGTAGACTTCACAAACAAATTTGTCTTTCAGTTTGTATTGAATGTTGGCCAAGAGAAGCATCCATGTTAGAGGAAGAACATATGTTTTTTCTATATCTTTGCTTTTGGAGCTACATATTTGTATATGATCTGTGAATCATTGAGATGCATTAACATGTTGATCTTACGTATGGGAATCGTACTAGTTGGTTTTGAATTTGGGCTACTAGTGTGAACATATTACAATGTCAGGCCTGTGAGTCTCGTGTGAACATTTCGAACGGATCGGCTCTTACTGCTGTGCACAGCATGATCCTTATCTCTGTGTTCTCAGTGTTTACAAGTTACTAACAGTTCCTTATTTCTGTTTGCTCAGTGTTTACAAGTTATTGATCGATCACTAGATAGCCTACTAATGCGCTCCTGGCAGTTTTAGTTGCGACGCAAGATCCAAAGTGGCAGTTTTTTGAATAAAAATGCCTACCTCTAAAGAAACTGACAAGCTGCTCTGAAGAAAATGTCATGCGAATATGAAGAAACTGCCAGCAAAAACATTCGCAAATGCCTTATCTCCCAGCGAACGTTCATCAGCTAATGCGATCGTACACGTACACCATCCGACGTACTCGATCCTACATGAATAAATAGCGGATCACGCACGTACTACCTCCTTTCCGGTTTGCAGGGTTTAATTCAAAAATCTCACCAACCAAGGTAGTTGATGAGTGGCGGAATGATTTTTGACAAGGATGGAGTACCTCATCTGGATGATTCGAGTGCACTTGTTTGACCGTCATGCCGGCGTGCGACCCAGCACGGACGGGACGCACCACTGACGGGACGGGACGACAATTTCATAATTTCACTTTTTCTAGTTTTCCACAGCAAGCTGGCGCGCTAAGCCATGCCGGCTTATGCATTCAATGCCGATGACCGCGATGACCGTCGCGTTTCCCGCGACATGCTGGTTCGCCTACCTTCCGCCTATAAGTATTGTTTCCCGGCCTTCTATGGTAGCACCGTGACCCAACTCGCCCTATCCTCATAAGCCCCCACCGGCCCGATGTCGCTCGCCATTTATCCTCGCTCTCACCACGTCCGCCATGCCCCCGCCCGTCCGCGATAGGCGAGGCCAGAGGCGGTCACCGCCGGAACTAGTGTTCGATTTTTCATCGGAAGGCAGACGGAGGGAGGAAGCATTCTATCGGCCTTTAGATGGCAATGCGGAGATCGAGGACTTGTTGGAGCGCGACCGCCTGGCGAAGGAGCAGGAGTTGTCGGAGCGCGACAGCTTGGCGGAGGAGCAACGTATCGCCGATTTGCGCCGCCAGCGGGACATGGAGCAGCAGCGCACCGACGCTCTGAGTCGCGAGCAGAGCCCCCGCAACTGGGCCGACTACATGGAGGCCGGCGCCCGGACAATAGCCCTGGAGGCTGTCGGGCACGCACGCGTTCACGACGTCGATTTTTACTACCAGCTCGTCAAGTGGGTTTCCCGCTTAGAAGCCGAAGCTTTGGTGGACCACGCCGGCATGGAAAGGGCCAACACGCGTGAGCAACGCGCCCTATCGCACCTCTGGCAAGTCCGAGGCGAGGCGGAGGACACCGGTGCCGGCGTTTTGCGTGTACCGCAGATGGCGGCCGGCATCGTCTAGTTAGCTAAGAGTAAGTTAGTACTTGTACGCTACTAGAGTATTAGTGGGAGTAGATAGTTAAGTTGGCTATGATGGTTGTCAACGTGGAAGTTCAGTACTCCATATGTGGATCAGACCTGTTACTTTGCTCTGAATGTTGAACTTTCCGTTTGAACGTATGGAATGGGCTGTTATTTTTTTAAATGGGTTGTATTTGTCCTCCACGGGTTTAGAGGCTGACTTGTGGGCCTACCAAGTTGACGCGTACACAATCAGGAGATGATTGTACGTGGAGAGGATGACAGCAGGGACCCGCCAAGGTCATGGCAGTACGCAATCAAGTGCCTCCTTATTCCAAGCCAATAAAAAAATGGCTCCTCCTAATGGATTTCTGACATCTGGGTCCCATGCCATTGTCAATGTAGTCAATAAACGAGAGAATTGCACAACGAGCGGCTGACACCAGGGACCCAGCAGCTCGCCCAGTTATTTTTGTTTTGGGTTAATTTGATAAATGCCACTCCAAATCTGGTGTTTCTGAGAAATGTCACTGCAATTTCCAAACTTTGAAGAATGCCATTTCATGCCATTTCCAGTGGCATTTTTCGAAGTCTGGAGTGGCGTTTTTCAAAGTTTGCAAATTACAGTGACGTTTTCCAAAGTTTGCAAAAATTGCAGTGGCATTTTTCAAAGTTTGGAAATTACAGTGGCATTTTTATGAATCGCCATAATTGGAATGGAATTTATCTAATTTGTTTTTGAGACGGAAGCAGGGTGTCAACTGGGCTGTGCAGGGCACTCTGGCCTGTCTAGACAGCCTTCTCTTTTATGTTTACCACAGACCAGCCCAGTAGTTTTTTTTCTTTCTGAAAATGGCTAGCCCAATTTTTTGTGATTTGCCAAGTAAGTCGGTTTGTCAGGCCTGTTGGGCTACAAATCTTTCAAGACGAGGAGAGCTTCATTCGGCTGGACGAGAAAATGGTCTATCAGTAATGAGAAATTGGCAGTACATTTTTAAAACACATCAAACCGGCAATTAGTTTCAAAATTTTCTTTTCATCGAGATTTTAAATTGCATTAATTTTTATGCGTGGACAATTTGTTGGATTTTATATTGATATACATTTATTTTTAAAATCAGTTTGAATGTGACTCGAAATTTCGGGATTAAAAACAGTTCGGACCGCACCGAAATATGCAAAATTCCGTACAATTTTTTATCCGTGGCCACAATATGGGCTGTAATGCTAACAAAAAGAATATGGGCTCCAAAAAAACCTTAAGAATTAGCAAATGGGCTGTAAATTATTAGAAAAAATGGCAGATGGGCTGTATGATGTTTTCTACAGATTTGAGGCTTTCCTAAAAAAAATGACGCACAAGCAGTGACTGTTGGATGCCCATCCAACGGCCGTCGTGCTTCTTCAATCTCTGCTCTTCCTGCTCCAGCCGCTCAAACAAGCGCCGGCGGGACTGCCTGCTCCTCCCTCCCCGCGGCCGGTTGTGCTGCCGCGCAGGCGTCACTGCCCCACCGTACTCCCATCGCTGGCCTAGCCATCCCTCTACTCACCCACACCTGCTGTTATTCTCCGGCGACGGCAGACTGTAACATCCCAAATTTTCAATTTGGAATGTTATACATAGAACATCATTGCATATCATGTTTTATTGCATTTTGACAAATCCTTGATAAATCCTAAGCAACTCAAGGACCCTCGGAGAGAGTTGGGGATTTTCTCGAATTTTCTTATTTGATTTTTCAAATGAGGATTGGGATTTTTAATTATTTTTCTCTCCGGAAAAATATTTCATTTTAAGATAAACGAGAGGAGAAAATATGACTTCTCCAAAACAATTGAAATACTGGAGGAAAAATGTTAAAATCATTATT
The DNA here is from genome assembly GCF_018294505.1 of Triticum aestivum. Classification (NCBI taxonomy): domain Eukaryota; kingdom Viridiplantae; phylum Streptophyta; class Magnoliopsida; order Poales; family Poaceae; genus Triticum; species Triticum aestivum. Next base: position 80,680,462 of record NC_057796.1, on the reverse strand, counting down.
TGGAATTTATTTGCAATTTTTATTGCATTTAAAAATATGCATGTTTTCAAATTGTTTATTTTTGATTTTAAAAATGTTCACCCTATTCTAGATTTTCTAACTAGACTGGAAAAATTTATTTCGTATTTTTCTGATTTTTATTTATTTTTCTATGCAATTTTCTTCGCGGAACTTATTTAAAAAAAACCGCGCTTGCCCGACTGGGCCGAGGCCCAGCCGAAGCCAGGCCGGCCCGCCCCGTCGCCTTCCTCCTCCCGCACGCCGACGCGCCGCCGGAGTCCGCCGCCCGCATGCCTCCCGAGCCCGACCCCTTCCCCAAGCCTCTAGCCCCCCCTCCATATATATACCCCCCCTCTGTTTTCGCCGC
>NC_057796.1:80671284-80679405 GCF_018294505.1 Triticum aestivum | reverse complement strand
AGCCCCGCACCCCCGCCGCCCTCGCGCCGAGCCCGCACCCCGCCGGAGCCCCTCGCCGGAGCGAGCCCGTTGAGGTACTGCCGCCGCCGTTCGTCGAGTTGACCGGTTTTCTAAAAAAACCCATTGTTTTTAAAAAAAACCTAGATCGGTTTTTTTTCGGTTTTCTTATTTCACGAGCGTTCACCGAACCGTTCGTTTTAACGAACGCGTTCATCGGTTTTTCTCTGTTAACGAACGTCCGTTATTTGACCGTTCGTCCGTTTTTCTTTTTCGTCGGATTTTCTCGTTATTTTCTCAGATTCGATTTCTGATCAAATCTTCGATTCTGTTTAACTTCTCGCTCGTTTATCGGAATCAGGTGATTCAAGCGCCTAGAGTTTCGTCTCGAAATTCTCTTTCCGTTTAACCTACTCAAACAAGATTTTGCCATAGTAAAATTTGACCTAGATCCAGATTAGCAAACGAAGTTTCTTTCTTTAGCCTTTTGACTTTCGTTGCTTCTTTCGAGTTGATTCTTTTGGCAAACCGGAGTTCTTAAGTTGAACTTTCTGGTTGGATCCTTCTATCGAGTTTTACCTGTGCATTAGATGAGTATTGATTGTGTGCTCGTTTGTTTTGCGATAGAATACCCGGAGTGTGCCGCTTGTTACTTCGACTCGTTAGCTTTTGCGGATCATCAGCAAGGCAAGTAACACTTTGATCATACCCCGTTCATACCCAGTTTTCTTGCATTAGATCTATTTCCTCAAACACATTGCATGATTAGGATCTAATTAAATTGTGGGTATTGGGAAGTAGTTGAGGTAGTACCTATTACCTGTTCTTTATCAAACCCTCGGGAGTTATCTCTACGTTGCTTTTATATCGCCATGCTATGCGTAGACGTGGATTGGGTTTGAGAGATATTCATGACAGATGTGAGTGTTTAATAATGGTTCAACTTAAGGTGGCAACTAAAACTCACATCTGGGTGGATTGAGACACCTGGAGAACCCAGTGTTGTCTGTATGTATAAGGTCCGCCACCCAGGCTCAAAGGGATCATAAGATATTTCATGCTAGAAACTTCCGTGTGCAGCCGCAAGCTATTATGGGCTCTAGCATAGCTGAGTAGGTTACAGGATCTCTTGAAGAGGTGGACTAGCAGATGTAGGGGAAAGTAGGTGTACCGGTCCACCCGGAGTAAAGAGTGACTGTTTCTGAAAGACTGTGTCTCGGTCATCCGTTTCTCAAACATCATGCAGTGCGAGAATCAAGCGGAGGCGATAGAGTCTTGTGGGAAAAGTGCACAAACCTCTGCAGAGTGTACAAACTGATCATGATTAGCCGTGTCCCCGGTTATGGACAACTTGAGTATCTAGTACCTGGTTTATCATTTGAATCTCATCACCGTGATACTTATAATTAATTTTGTTGGGTTAATGATGACACTTAATTGGGATTGAGTTGGAGGTACCTTCTCAATGTTTCAACCACCCTGATAGTTAAATAAAATTTATTCCTTTGAAGTAGGATAAAATTGGCTTTTTGCAAAACTGTAACCATAGAGCTTTCCACCAGCCATATATGCATATAGTATAGCATTATTATTGTTCATTATTCTCTATGTGTTACATTGCCAGCATATTCTATGTGCTGACCCGTTTTCGGGCTGCAACGTTTCATGTTGCAGACTTTTCAGACGACGAGTAAGGTGCTTTAGGTCGTGGTCTTATACTCAGTGATGCCGCTGGAGTTGATGGACTCACTTATCTTCCAAGCCTTCCGCTGTTATCGTTTTTAGATGGCCTTAAGCCATGTTTATTATATTTAATCTCTTCGGAGATATTCGATGTAATAAGTGTGTGATTGCTACTCTGTTATAAATCCTCCATTTGTACTGTGCGTGTCAGCATTACTGATCCAGGGACGACACTGGTGCACAGCAGCACAGGCCATTTGAGGTCTGGTCGCTACAAAGTTGGTATCAGAGCACACGCTGACTGTAGGACACGACCACTAAGGTTAAGCCCTAGAAAAACTTCTCTCTTCTCATTTCTGACTCCTCTCCACTTTCTACTCTTTAGGAATGGCGAATGCAAGGAGCAAGTACATGCAACCCGACGAAGACACGCCATTTGGACGACACTTGAAGGAAGTCACCAAGTACTTGAACATAGGAATACCAAGCGTCACCGGAACCTGCAACGCTACCTTACCTGAAGAGGAGAGCTGGAAGATTCAAGTTATCATTCCAGGAAGAACGTTTGCGCCAATTACGGAACCCATAAGAATGATTTTCGAAGCACCAACCTGGAGTTTAGGGAAGAGCATGGCCGCACATATCGCCATGGGACGCATTGGAGAAGTCTACCACCAGGAGCTTAAAGATACAATTTATCAAATTTGTGGACGTCGAGACGCACAATGGGAGATGATCAAGACCAAGAAGGATGGATCAATTGCAGCTTTCATCCAGGAGCAGAACCAACATATTCGACGCCAGGAGAACCAGATGTGCACGGACAAGGAAGAACTAAAGAAGGCATTCACGAAGATCAAGGAGCTCCAAGAAGAACTCGAGGCTACACGCGAAGATTATTTGGAGGAAATCAACGCACTAGTAGGGAAGATTGACGACTTGGAGAATAAAATTGGATCATTCGTGGGAAATCCAGTGCCAAAAGCAGAAGTCGACGAATGCACTTGTCCGGATAATTACATCATCATCGACGACACCGACTCGGAACCAAGTGAAGACGATTGGATTGATGAAGCCGGAGCAGACATCATGGAGCCTTCAACGGATCAGAATTTTTAGTAGACTACCATATCAGTAGTAGTTTTCCCCATTCAGTAGTATAGTTCAAGCACTTTGTAACGCTAGTTAGATCGATTGTTTGCCTTGTTGGATTGATTGAGTGATGTTGATTGAATTTGTCTCATGAGCATATGGGTAGTGTTTTCTCTCTAGACCTCATTCTATTCTTAATTCTCATCTTTTCTAAACCTATCAGATGCCTCCGAGATGCGACACCGGATTTGTTTTTCCGCCAGAGATCACCCAGTTGATTCAGCAACAGAATGCCTTGATGCAAGTGTTAGTTCAGAACCAAGGCAACAACAACAACAACCCACCGCCACCACCACCTGTTGATCACTTAGCCCGTTTCTTAAGGCTAAACCCGCCGGTGTTTTCCAATAGCACCGAGCCGATTGTTGCAGATGATTGGCTCCGCAAAGTTGGAAGGGAGTTGACCACTGCAGGATGCACAGATGCGGAAAGAGTGCATTTTGCCGCACATCAGCTTGATGGACCCGCAGCATCATGGTGGGAAAATTATACAGCCACGCACCCTATTGACACTGTCACATGGGACCAGTTTCAGCAAGCTTTCCGTACAGCACATGTTTCAGCAGGAGCTATGGCTATGAAGAAACGTGAGTTTCGTAACCTACGCCAAGGAGGACGCACCGTAGGCCAGTATGTGGAAGATTTCAGTAAGTTAGCACGTTATGCACCAGATGACGTTGCTACGGATGCTGCCAAGCAGGAGAAGTTTCTGGAAGGATTGAATGATGAGCTGAGTATGCAGTTGATGGTAGCAACCTTCAACAACTACCAGGAGCTGGTAGATAGAGCTCTCATGATAGAAGGGAAGCAAAAACAGATCGAAAGCCGCAAAAGGAAGTATGGACAAGGGAAGTATAATTCTGGAGCCCAGCAGAAGCCACGATTTACCCCGAAGCTGGGAGGACAGTTTCAGCATACCCATGGAGGAGGTAGTTCGCACAACCATAATGGCTCCAAGAATGGTAATGGGAATGGAGGAGGAAACGGACAGAACCGCACCAACCCATCTACCCCAACCAAGAGAGATCTGAGTCACATTACTTGTTTCAAGTGCCAGAAGACGGGACATTACGCTACTGATTGTCCCGAAGCCCAAAATGGAAATGGCAATGGAAGCTCTGGGAAGAAGCCGAACCCGTTCAACAAAGGACATGTGAACCACGTGAGCATGGAGGAGGTTGAAGCTCAGCCTGATGCAGTAATAGGTAAGTTTTTGGTTAAGTCATTTACTGCAACTGTTCTTTTCGATACTGGTGCATCGCATTCATACATATCAAGGGGATTCGTAAACAAGTTTAAGATGTCCACCCAAGTTCTCAAAACCCCTATGTTAGTAACCTCGCCAGGAGCAGAGTATATGGCCACCCAAGGATGTTTTCGGATACCGTTGGCCATTGGAAGACATGTTTTTCCCACAGACCTCATTGTTTTGGAATCGCAAGGTTTGGATGTGATTTTGGGAATGGATTGGCTATCGTTGTATGGAGGAACCATCGATTGTGTCAACAAGGCTATTTTGCTTACCACCCCGGAAGGAAAAAGGATCAAGTATGTATCCCGGCATATGCCGAACAGGACTCAAGTAAATTCCTTATCAGGAGTTGTACAGGAGGAAGTACCAGTGGTGAAGGACTATCCGGATGTATTTCCAGAAGAGTTGCCAGGCATGCCACCAGACAGAGACATTGAGTTTTTTATTGAACTTTTGCCAGGCACAGGGCCAATATCTAAGAGACCGTACAGGATGCCCGCAAAGGATTTGGAGGAAATTAAGAAACAGATCAAGGAGTTACTGGATAAAGGCTATATTCGCCCAAGTTCGTCACCTTGGGGATCACCAGTACTTCTAGTGGAGAAGAAAGATGGATCGCTGAGGATGGTTGTTGATTACCGAGGATTGAATGAAGTGACTATCAAAAACAAGTACCCACTGCCGATGATCAATGATTTGTTTGACCGCCTGCAAGGAGCTAAAGTATTTTCCAAGATCGATCTACGATCGGGATACCATCAGTTAAAGATTCGAGAGCAGGATATACCTAAGACGGCATTTACCACCAGATATGGATTGTATGAGTATACCGTTATGTCATTTGGACTGACTAACGCACCTGCCTATTTCATGAACCTGATGAACAAAGTGTTTATGGAGTTTTTGGATAAGTTTGTCGTGGTGTTCATTGATGATATTTTAATTTTTTCCAAGGATGAAGAAGAGCATGAGGAGCATTTGCGATTGGTACTTGAGAAGCTCAGAGAACATCGGTTATATGCCAAGTTCAGCAAAGTGAGTTTTGGTTGAAGGAAGTTGGATTCCTTAGACATGTTATTTCTGGAGAAGGAATAGCAGTAGACCCTGCCAAGGTTGACACAGTGACAAGTTGGGAATCGCCCACTACAGTTGGAGAAATCCGGAGTTTTCTTGGACTCGCAGGATACTACCGGAGATTTATCGAAAATTTCTCAAGGATTGCTAAACCCATGACTGAGCTATTGAAGAAGGACACCAAATTCAATTGGACTAAGGATTGCGAAACTAGTTTCCAAGAGTTGAAGAAACGATTGGTTACATCACCCGTGTTGATTCTGCCAGATCAACGCAAGGACTATGAAGTTTATTGCGACGCTTCTCGTCGAGGACTTGGAGCAGTACTTATGCAGGAAGGAAGAGTTGTTTCGTATGCTTCACGACAACTTAAACCCCATGAGAAGAATTATGCTACGCATGATTTGGAGTTAGCAGCCGTGGTGCATGCATTGAAGACATGGAGACATTTTCTCATCGGAAACCATTGTGAGGTGTACACGGATCACAAGAGTTTGAAGTACATTTTCACGCAGAAGGAGTTAAATCTCAGGCAGAGGAGATGGTTGGAGCTCATCAAAGACTATGATATGAGATTGCATTACCACCCCGAAAAGGCTAACGTAGTAGCAGACGCGTTGAGCCGCAAGAGTCATATCAACAACATCAAAACAGGAGAGTTACCTCAGGAGTTAGCCGAGGACTTACGCGAGCTATGTTTGGAGATAGTCCCTAGAGGCTATTTAGCGACATTGGAGATTCAGTCTACCTTGATGGAAAAGATCAGAGAAGCTCAGAAGGCAGACAAGGAGATTGAAGAGTAAAGGAGAAGATGAGCAAAGGTAAAGCCAAGGGATTTCGTGAGGATGAGCACGATACCTTATGGTTTGAAGACCGTGTATATGTACCAAATGATCCGGAGATCAGGAAGTTGATTTTGCAAGAAGCCCATGATTCACCGTACTCGATACACCCAGGGAATACCAAGATGTATTTGGATTTGAAGAATACTTTCTGGTGGACCGGAATGAAGAAGGATATTGCGGAGTTTGTAGCAGTTTGTGATGTATGTCAGAGAGTGAAGGCAGAGCATCAGAAGCCAACAGGATTGTTACAGCCATTGCCGATACCCGAATGGAAGTGGGATAAAATAGGCATGGATTTTATCACAGGATTACCCAGGACTCGTTCAGGCTATGACTCGATATGGGTTGTAGTCGATCGTTTGACGAAAGTGGCTCATTTCATTCCAGTAAAGACCACGTACACCAGTGCTAAGTTGGCTAAGATATACATGACCAGGATAATATGTTTGCATGGAGTTCCGAGGACCATTGTATCAGACAGAGGAACCCAATTTACCTCAAAGTTTTGGAAGCAGTTACATGAAACATTGGGAACCAGGCTGGAATTTAGTACAGCTTTCCACCCACAGACAGATGGACAAACTGAAAGAGTCAACCAGATTTTGGAGGACATGTTGAGAGCATGTGCGCTAGATTATGGATCTAGTTGGGACGACAATTTGTCATATGCAGAGTTTTCATATAACAACAGTTATCAAACCAGTTTGAAGATGGCCCCTTTCGAAGCTTTGTACGGAAGGAGGTGCAGAACACCGTTGCTATGGGACGAAGTTGGAGACCGTCAGTTGTTTGGACCAGATTTGATTAAGGAGTCTGAACAGAAAGTGAAGATGATTCGCGATAGGCTCAAGGTAGCCCAGTCCAGGCAGAAGAGCTATGCTGATTCTAAACGCAAGGAGACCGTTCACGAAGTCGGAGACAGAGTGTATCTTCGAGTATCACCACTTCGTGGAGTGAAGCGCTTTGGAGTTAAGGGAAAGTTAGCACCTCGTTTTATTGGACCATACAGAGTGTTGGAACGTATGGGAGAAGTTGCCTACAAGCTGGAATTGCCCGAAGGATTGTCTGAAGTACATGATGTATTTCATGTGTCGCAGTTGAAGAAGTGCCACGCAGAGATGGCTGAAATACCGCTGAGAGACACTGTGCCACTGGAAGCGATTCAGCTAGGAAGTGATTTGACTTATGAGGAGAAGCCAGTTAAGATTCTCGAGTATGCCAGCCGAGTCACCCGCAGCAAGGTCATCAAGTTTTGCAAAGTTCAATGGAGTCACCACACAGAAGATGAGGCCACCTGGGAGCGAGAGGAAGATCTACGGAAAAACCACTCCCACCTGTTTTCTAGCCAACCCGAATCTCGAGGGCGAGATTCATCTTAAGGGGGGTAGGTTTGTAACATCCCAAATTTTCAATTTGGAATGTTATACATAGAACATCATTGCATATCATGTTTTATTGCATTTTGACAAATCCTCGATAAATCCTAAGCAACTCAAGGACCCTCGGAGAGAGTTGGGGATTTTCCCGAATTTTCTTATTTGATTTTTCAAATGAGGATTGGGATTTTTAATTATTTTTCTCTCTGGAAAAATATTTCATTTTAAGATAAACGAGAGGAGAAAATATGACTTCTCCAAAACAATTGAAATACTGGAGGAAAAATGTTAAAATCATTATTTGGAATTTATTGGATTTTATTTGCAATTTTTATTGCATTTAAAAATATGCATGTTTTCAAAATGTTTATTTTTTATTTTAAAAATGTTCACCCTATTCTAGATTTTCTAACTAGACGGGAAAATTTTATTTCGTATTTTTCTGATTTCTATTTATTTTTCTATGCAATTTTCTTCGCGGAACTTATTTAAAAAAAACCGCGCTTGCCCGACTGGGCCGAGGCCCAGCCGAAGCCAGGCCGGCCCGCCCCGTCGCCTTCCTCCTCCCGCACGCCGACGCGCCGCCGGAGTCCGCCGCCCGCACGCCTCCCGAGCCCGACCCCTTCCCCAAGCCTCTAGCCCCCCCTCCATATATATACCCCCCCTCTCCGTTTTCGCCGCCACCATCGCTGGAGCCGCCGCCGCCACCCCGCATCCCGCGCCCGCCGCCGCCGCCTTTGCC
>NC_057796.1:80636884-80671070 GCF_018294505.1 Triticum aestivum | reverse complement strand
AGCCCCGCACCCCCGCCGCCCTCGCGCCGAGCCCGCACCCCGCCGGAGCCCCTCGCCGGAGCGAGCCCGTTGAGGTACTGCCGCCGCCGTTCGTCGAGTTGACCGGTTTTCTAAAAAAACCCATTGTTTTTAAAAAAAACCTAGATCGGTTTTTTTTCGGTTTTCTTATTTCACGAGCGTTCACCGAACCGTTCGTTTTAACGAACGCGTTCATCGGTTTTTCTCTGTTAACGAACGTCCGTTATTTGACCGTTCGTCCGTTTTTCTTTTTCGTCGGATTTTCTCGTTATTTTCTCAGATTCGATTTCTGATCAAATCTTCGATTCTGTTTAACTTCTCGCTCGTTTATCGGAATCAGGTGATTCAAGCGCCTAGAGTTTCGTCTCGAAATTCTCTTTCCGTTTAACCTACTCAAACAAGATTTTGCCATAGTAAAATTTGACCTAGATCCAGATTAGCAAACGAAGTTTCTTTCTTTAGCCTTTTGACTTTCGTTGCTTCTTTCGAGTTGATTCTTTTGGCAAACCGGAGTTCTTAAGTTGAACTTTCTGGTTGGATCCTTCTATCGAGTTTTACCTGTGCATTAGATGAGTATTGATTGTGTGCTCGTTTGTTTTGCGATAGAATACCCGGAGTGTGCCGCTTGTTACTTCGACTCGTTAGCTTTTGCGGATCATCAGCAAGGCAAGTAACACTTTGATCATACCCCGTTCATACCCAGTTTTCTTGCATTAGATCTATTTCCTCAAACACATTGCATGATTAGGATCTAATTAAATTGTGGGTATTGGGAAGTAGTTGAGGTAGTACCTATTACCTGTTCTTTATCAAACCCTCGGGAGTTATCTCTACGTTGCTTTTATATCGCCATGCTATGCGTAGACGTGGATTGGGTTTGAGAGATATTCATGACAGATGTGAGTGTTTAATAATGGTTCAACTTAAGGTGGCAACTAAAACTCACATCTGGGTGGATTGAGACACCTGGAGAACCCAGTGTTGTCTGTATGTATAAGGTCCGCCACCCAGGCTCGAAGGGATCATAAGATATTTCATGCTAGAAACTTCCGTGTGCAGCCGCAAGCTATTATGGGCTCTAGCATAGCTGAGTAGGTTACAGGATCTCTTGAAGAGGTGGACTAGCAGATGTAGGGGAAAGTAGGTGTACCGGTCCACCCGGAGTAAAGAGTGACTGTTTCTGAAAGACTGTGTCTCGGTCATCCGTTTCTCAAACATCATGCAGTGCAAGAATCAAGCGGAGGCGATCGAGTCTTGTGGGAAAAGTGCACAAACCTCTGCAGAGTGTACAAACTGATCATGATTAGCCGTGTCCCCGGTTATGGACAACTTGAGTATCTAGTACCTGGTTTATCATTTGAATCTCATCACCGTGATACTTATAATTAATTTTGTTGGGTTAATGATGACACTTAATTGGGATTGAGTTGGAGGTACCTTCTCAATGTTTCAACCACCCTGATAGTTAAATAAAATTTATTCCTTTGAAGTAGGATAAAATTGGCTTTTCGCAAAACTGTAACCATAGAGCTTTCCACCAGCCATATATGATATAGTATAGCATTATTATTGTTCATTATTCTCTATGTGTTACATTGCCAGCATATTCTATGTGCTGACCCGTTTTCGGGCTGCAACGTTTCATGTTGCAGACTTTTCAGACGAAGAGTAAGGTGCTTTAGGTCGTGGTCTTATACTCAGTGATGCCGCTGGAGTTGATGGACTCACTTATCTTCCAAGCCTTCCGCTGTTATCGTTTTTAGATGGCCTTAAGCCATGTTTATTATATTTAATCTCTTCGGAGATATTCGATGTAATAAGTGTGTGATTGCTACTCTGTTATAAATCCTCCATTTGTACTGTGCGTGTCAGCATTACTGATCCAGGGACGACACTGGTGCACAGCAGCACAGGCCATTTGAGGTCTGGTCGCTACACAGACGAACCAGTAAACCCTCGTACAGTCGTACTCCCCTCCGCGTGGGAAATAACTGCCGAGTCTTCCCTGCCTCCGTGTCGTTCCCTTCCTAGGCCTCGCCGTCGTCCACCGCGCTGGTGCTCTAGGCGCGGCCTGGTCAACGTGGTCAACGACCGACATGCATCTGAAGTGGACTGTACGTGGAGAGGCTGACAGCTAGGTCCACGGCCGCACGCAAGGAAATGCCTCCTTATTACGCGCAAAATAATGATTCCTCCTCCTGACATCTGGGACCCACCGAAAGGGCCTCTGTATTTTGTGAAAACAAACGTTACCGCCGCTGACTGCTTGGACCCACCAGCTATATCTTCGCACGCAAGGAAGTGCCTCCTTATTACGCACAAAAAAGAATACTCCCCCTGCTAGCTGGGACCCAGTATAGTGGCAGGCTGACTTGTGGGCCTACTAAGTTGACGGGGACGGAGGGCTTTGTCAACTTAGTCAATATGCACGATTCTAGCTCCAGTGACCGTACGATGTCCATCCAATGGCCGTAGTGCTTCTTCAACCTCTGGTCTTCTTGCTCTAGCCGCCTAAACCAGCGCCGGTCGTGCCTCATGCTCCTGCCTCCCGTGGCCAGCTGCGATGCGGCGGAGGCCTCACCGCCCCCTACTACTCCCACCACTGGCCAAGCCATCCCTCTACTCACCCACACCCCCTGTTATTCTGCGGCGACGGCAGCCTCACACCGCGGCGAACCGCTGAACCCTCGTACTCCTCTCCGCGTGGGCATCCACTGTTGCGTCTTCCCCGGCTCCGTGTCGTCCCCTTCCTAGGCCTCGCCGTCATCCACCGCCCTGGTGCTCTCGGCGCGGCGTGGTCAACGTGGTCAAGGAACGACTTCCATCGGAAGAGTACTGTACGTGGAGAAGCTGACAGCTAGGTCCATGGCAGCCGCAAGGAAGTGCCTCCTTATTACGCGGAAAATAATTATTCCTCCACCTGGCAGCAGGGACCCACCGGACGGACCACCGTATTTGGTGAAAAAAAGTTTCCCCCCTGACTGCTGGGACCCACCGGACGGGCCAACATATTTCGCGAAAAAACGTTCCCCCCGCTGTCAGCTCGGACCCACCGGAGGTGCCTCCTTATTACGCACAAAAAATGAATACTCCCTCTGCTAGTTGGGACCCACCTTGGTGGGAGGCTAACTTGTGGGCCTACTAAGTTGACGGGGATGGAGTGCTTTGTCAACTTAGTCAATATGAACGATTCTAGCTCCAGTGACCGTACGATGTCCATCCAACGGCCGTAGTGCTTCTTCAACCTCTGGTCTTCTTGCTCCAGCCGCCCAAAGCAGCGCCGGTCGTGCCTCGTGCTCCTGCCTCCCATGGCCGACTGTACTGCCGCAGAGGCCTCACCGCCCCTACTATTCCCACTGCTGGCCAGGCTCTGCGGCGACGGCAGCCTCACACCACAGCCGAACTAGTTGACCCTCATACTCCTCTCCACGCGGGCTTCCACTGCCGCGTCTGCCCCGGCTCCGCGTCGTCCCCTTCCTAGGCCTCGCCGTCGTCCACCGCCCTGGTGCTCTCGGTGCGGCATGGTCAATGTGGTCAAGGAACGGCTTCCATCGGACGTGGACTGTACGTGGAGAGGCTGACAGCTGGGTCCACGGCCGCAGCAAGGAAGTGCCTCCTTATTACGCACAAAATAATTATTCCTCCACCTGACAGCGGGGACCCACCGGATGGGCCACCGTATTTCGTGAAAAAAATGTTTCCCCCTGACTGCTGGGACCCACCAGCTACATCTTCGCACGCAAGGAAGTGCGTCCGGGCAAAAAAAACGATTCGCCCCTGACTGCTGGGACCCACCAGCTACATCTTCACAGGCAAGGAAGTGCCTGACAGTCGGGACCCACCTGGTCGAAGCGTACGTAGCGTTGTCATTCTGGTCGCGAACGTGTACGTACATACTGGTCGATGTAGAGGCACGCACGTGTCGTAGTAGAGGCACGCACGTAGCATGTACACGTACGTACAGCGGCCAGTGTGCAAGAAAGAAAATACGGCCACGTACGTACATACGGGCAGGGTCTCGAGCGCCTACTCGCGCATACGTACAGCCAGGGCTCGTGTACATGGCTGGGTCGGAAAGAAGAAACAGCGTCGTCGTTGTGTCCATGGGGAGCCAGCCGGCTGGGTCGGAACGGAATGCGTCGTCGTGTTCATCGGGGGGGGCTTGGACGGAACAGCCGATGGAAACAAGGCCTGGCGTACCGCAGAACGGAGGAAACGGCCTTGTGTTCAACCAGCCACGTTCGAAACGGGATCCTGTTCATGGGAGGGGTCTGGCGTACCGCAAAACGAAGGAAACGGACCTCCTACGGTCGAAACGGGGGTCATGTTGATCGAGAGGGGTGTGGCGTACCGCAAAACGGAGGAAACGCACTTGTGTTGGAGCGCTACGGTCGAAACGGGGTCCTGTTCATTGGGAGGGGTGTGGCGTATCACAAAACGGGACTCCACGAGATACTGTTCATCTCCACCGTCGACCCCCTCCAGCATCCACAGGCTACTGTTCATCCACCGTCGACCTCCTCCAGCCTCCACCTGCGACTGTTCATCCACGGGCTCCTGTTCATCCAGCCTCCACCGCGCGCTACTCCGCCGGCTACTGTTCAACCAGCCCTCTCCATGGGCTCCTGTTCAACCACCCCTCCACGGGCTACTGTTCATCCAGCCCTCCACCATCTACTGTTCATCCTGCCCTCCACGGGGTGGTCCAGTTCATCCTGCCCTCCACGGGGTCCTGTTCATCCAGCCCCAACTGGCTCGATCGATCGGGGTCCTGTTCATCCAGAGGCAACACCACGGGGTCCTGTTCATCCACCCCCACCGGGAACTGTTCATCCAAACCCCCCCAGCAACGCTCACTGTTCATCCAGAGGCAGCATCAATTGGCTTCAGTTAGCAGCAGTAGCGAAGGAATCGCTCGATCGGGTTCAGTTAACAGCCATCGATCGAACGCTCGGGTTCAGTAACGCGTAGCCTGCAGTGCAATTGCTCGGGTTCAGTTAGAGCCCATCGCCTAGCTCGGGTTCAGTTAGAGCCCAACGCCTCGCACCCACGCGCGTGCGTGTACGAGAGAAACGCGCATCGCTCGGCCCCGACCACCCACCCTAACCGGGAACACCCCGATATTTTCCTCGCCCTCGCTTCTACCACGGTTTTTTCAGTCATGGACGGCCCAAAGAATGTCATGCAGCTGCGTCTCCGGCCCGCCCAGGACGAAAAGCCCATTTTCTGTCATGATTTTTTGTCATAGAAGTAGGAGCCCACCACATCTATGATGATACCGGGTTTTGTCACAATTATCGTCATAGAAGTGTCATAAGTATGACAGAAAAAAAATTCGTTCGGCCCAAAATGTCACGGATGTGTCTTTTTTTTGTAGTGGTTGCTCTCAGTCGGTAGGATTTTTAAAACTTAGGCGAGTACGGGACTGCAGCTAAGCCCCCAAGTGAGGGGTTGCTCTTCACTCGGTAGGATTTTTGAAACTTAGGCGAGTACATGACAGTAGCTAAGCCTCCGAGTGAGAGGGTTGCTCTCTACTCGGTAGGATTTTTGAAACTTAGGCAAATCAGGTTCGTGGCTAAGCCTCCGAGTGAGAGGGTTGCTCTCTACTCTGTAGGATTTTTGAAACTTAGGCGAATCAGGTTCGCGGCTAAGCCACCCACTAGGGGATTTGAACATGTAACTTGACAGGATAACAATTATTAAGGTACAAAAAATCTTGTCTTTGATAAGCAAACTGAACGATTCTTATTACAACTCGTCGACTCGAGTGTTTAAGTGTAAACATGGCAGAGTAGATCCGCATTCCAAGCGCGTGGCTCCTCTTGATTGTGTTCCACATTGTAGAGGTGATACGCTCCATTGTGGAGCACCTTGGTGATGATTAAGGGACCTTCCCAAGCAGGAGCAAGCCTGTGAGGCTGTTGCTGATCCACTCGGAGCACAAGGTCTCTGTCGGTGTCAAAACTAGCGGATCTCGGGTAGGGGGCCCCAAACTGTGCGTCTAAGGTCGATGGTAACAGGAGACAAGGGACACAATGTTTACCCAGGTTCGGGCCCTCTCTATGGAGGTAATACCTGTTGGAGATCGTAGCAGAATTTTAAAATTTCCTACGCATCACCAAGATCCATCTATGGAGTATACTAGCTACGAGGGGAAAGGACTGCATCTACATACCCTTGTAGATCGCGAGCGGAAGCGTTCTAATGAACGGGGTTGATGGAGTCGTACTCGCCGTGATCCAAATCACCGATGACCGAGTGCCGAACGGACGGCACCTCCGCGTTCAACACACGTACGGAGCAGCGACATCTCCTCCTTCTTGATCCAGCAAGGGGGAAGGAGAGGTTGATGGAGATCCAACAGCACGACGGCGTGGTGGTGGAAGTAGCGGGGAGCTCGGCAGGGCTTCGCCAAGCTTCTGCGAGAGGGAGAGGTGTTGCAGGGGGAGAGGGAGGCGCCAGGGGCTGTGTTACTGCTGCCCTCCCTCCCCCCCCCACTATATATAGGCCTCCTGGGGGGCACCGGCCCTGGGAGATCAGATCTCCAAGGGGGGCGGTGGCCAAGGGGGTGCCTTGCCCCCCAAGGCAAGTGGGGCGCCCCCCACCCCTAGGGTTTCCAACCCTAGGCGCAGGGGGAGGCCCAAGGGGGGCGCTCCAGCCCACTAAGGGCTGGTTCCCTTCCCACTTCAGCCCATGGAGCCCTCCGGGATAGGTGGCCCCACCCGGTGGACCCCCGGGACCCTTCCGGTGGTCCCGGTACAATACCGATAACCCCCGAAACTTTCCCGGTGGCCGAAACTGGACTTCCCATATATAATTCTTCACCTCCGGACCATTCCAGAACTCCTCGTGACGTCCGGGATCTCATCCGGGACTCCGAACAACTTTCGGGTTTCCGCATACTAATATCTCTACAACCCTAGCGTCACCGAACCTTAAGTGTGTAGACCCTACGGGTTCGGGAGACATGCAGACATGACCGAGACGCCTCTCCGGTCAATAACCAACAGCGGGATCTGGATACCCATGTTGGCTCCCACATGTTCCACGATGATCTCATCGGATGAACCACGATGTCGAGGATTCAATCAATCCCGTATACAATTCCCTTTGTCAATCGGTATGTTACTTGCCCGAGATTCGATCGTCGGTATCCCAATACCTTGTTCAATCTCGTTACCGGAAAGTCTCTTTACTCGTACCGTAATGCATGATCCCGTGGCTAACTCCTTAGTCACATTGAGCTCATTATGATGATGCATTACCGAGTGGGCCCCAGAGATACCTCTCCGTCATACGGAGTGACAAATCCCAGTCTCGATCCGTGCCAACTCAACAGACACTTTCGGAGATACCCGTAGTGTACCTTTATAGTCACCTAGTTACGTTGTGACGTTTGGTACACCCAAAGCACTCCTACGGTATCCGGGAGTAGCACGATCTCATGGTCTAAGGAAATGATACTTGACATTGGAAAGCTCTAGCAAACGAACTACACGATCTTTAGTGCTATGCTTAGGATTGGGTCTTGTCCATCACATCATTCTCCTAATGATGTGATCCCGTTATCAATGACATCCAATGTCCATAGTTAGGAAACCATGACTATCTGTTGATCAACGAGCTAGTCAACTAGAGGCTCACTAGGGACATGTTGTGGTCTATGTATTCACACATGTATTACGATTTCCGGATAACACAATTATAGCATGAACAATAGACAATTATCATGAACAAGGAAATATAATAATAACCATTTATTATTGCCTCTAGGGCATATTTCCAACAATCTCCCACTTGCCCTAGAGTCAATAATCTAGTTACATTGTGATGAATCGAACACCCATAGCGTTCTGGTGTTGATCATGTTTTGCTCTAGGGACAGGTTTAGTCAACGGATCTGCTACATTCAGGTCCGTATGTACTTTACAAATATCTATGTCTCCATTTTGAACACTTTCACGAATGGAGTTGAAGCGACGCTTGATATGCCTGGTCTTCCTGTGAAACCTGGGCTCCTTGGCAAGGGCAATAGCTCCAGTGTTGTCACAGAAGAGAGTCATCGGGCCCGACGCATTGGGAATCACCCCTAGGTCGGTAATGAACTCCTTTATCCAGATTGCTTCCTGTGCTGCCTCTGAGGCTGCCATGTACTCCGCTTCACATGTAGATCCCGCCATGACGCTCTGCTTGCAACTGCACCAGCTTACTGCCCCTCCATTCAAAATATACACGTATCCGGTTTGTGACTTCGAGTCATCCAGATCTGTGTCGAAGCTAGCATCGACGTAACCCTTTACGACGAGCTCTTCGTCACCTCCATAAACGAGAAACATATCCTTAGTCCTTTTCAGGTACTTCAGGATATTCTTGACCGCTGTCCAGTGTTCCATGCCGGGATTACTTTGGTACCTTCCTACCAAACTTACAGCAAGGTTTACATTAGGTCTGGTACACAGCATGTCATACATAATAGACCCTATGGCCGAGGCATAGGGGATGACACTCATCTTTTCTCTATCTTCTGCCGTGGTCGGGCATTGAGCCGTGCTCAATTGCACACCTTGCAATACAGGCAAGAACCCCTTCTTGGACTGATCCATATTGAACTTCTTCAATATCTTGTCAAGGTACATACTCTGTGAAAGACCAATGAGGCGTCTTGATCTATCTCTATAGATCTTGATGCCTAATATGTAAGCAGCTTCTCCAAGGTCCTTCATTGAAAAACACTTAGTCAAATAGGCCTTTATACTTTCCAAGAATTCTATATCATTTCCCATCAATAGTATGTCATCCACATATAATATGAGAAATGCTACAGAGCTCCCACTCACTTTCTTGTAAACACAGGCTTCTCCATAAGTCTGTGTAAACCCAAACGCTTTGATCATCTCATCAAAACGAATGTTCCAACTCCGAGATGCTTGCACCAGCCCATAGATGGAGCACTGGAGCTTGCATACCTTGTTAGCATTCTTAGGATCGACAAAACCTTCCGGCTGCATCATATACAATTCTTCCTTAAGAAAGCCGTTAAGGAATGCCGTTTTGACGTCCATTTGCCATATCTCATAATCATAGAATGCGGCAATTGCTAACATGATTTGGACGGGCTTCAGCTTCGCAACGGGTGAGAAAGTCTCATCGTAGTCAACCCCTTGAACTTGTCGATAACCCTTAGGGACAAGTCGAGCCTTATAGATGGTCACATTACCATCCGCGTCTGTCTTCTTCTTAAAGATCCATTTATTTTCTATGGCTCGCCGATCATCGGGCAAGTCAGTCAAAGTCCATACTTCGTTTTCATACATGGATCCTATCTCGGATTGCATGGCTTCAAGCCATTTGTTGGAATCCGGGCCCGCCATCGCTTTTTCATAGTTCGAAGGTTCACCATTGTCTAACAACATGATTTGCAGGACAGGGTTGCCATACCACTCTGGTGCGGAACGTGTCCTTGTGGACCTACAAAGTTCAGTAGTAACTTGATCCGAAGCTTCATGATCATCATCATTAACTTCCTCCCTAGTCGGTGCAGGCACCACAGGAACATCTTCCCGCGCTGCGCTACTTTCCGGTTCGGAAGGGGTGACTATCACCTCATCAAGTTCCACTTTCCTCCCACTCATTTCTTTCGAGAGAAACTCTTTCTCCAGAAAGGACCCGTTCTTGGCAACGAAGATCTTGCCTTCGGATCCGAGGTAGAAGGTATACCCAATAGTTTCCTTAGGGTATCCTATGAAGACGCATTTCTCCGACTTGGGTTCGAGCTTTTCAGGTTGAAGTTTCTTGACATAAGCATCGCATCCCCAAACTTTTAGAAACGACAGCTTAGGTTTCTTCCCAAACCATAATTCATACGGTGTCGTCTCAACGGATTTCGACGGAGCCCTATTTAAAGTGAATGCGGCAGTCTCTAAAGCATAGCCCCAAAATGAGAGCGGTAGATCGGTAGGAGACATCATAGATCGCACCATATCCAATAGAGTGCGATTACGACGTTCGGATACACCATTTCGCTGAGGTGTTCCAGGCGGCGTGAGTTGTGAAACGATTCCACATTTCCTTAAGTGTGTGCCAAATTCGTGACTTAAATATTCCCCTCCACGATCTGATCGTAGGAACTTTATTTTCCTGTCACGTTGATTCTCAACCTCACTCTGAAATTCCTTGAATTTTTCAAAGGTCTCAGACTTGTGTTTCATTAGGTAGACATACCCATATCTACTCAAGTCATCAGTGAGAGTGAGAACATAACGATATCCTCCGCGAGCCTCAACACTCATTGGACCGCACACATCGGTATGTATGATTTCCAATAAGTTGGTTGCTCGTTCCATTGTTCCGGAGAACGGAGTCTTGGTCATCTTACCCATGAGGCATGGTTCGCACGTGTCAAATGATTCGTAATCAAGAGACTCCAAAGGTCC
Source organism: Triticum aestivum (assembly GCF_018294505.1). NCBI lineage: Eukaryota > Viridiplantae > Streptophyta > Magnoliopsida > Poales > Poaceae > Triticum > Triticum aestivum. The sequence goes on along the minus strand of NC_057796.1, from coordinate 80,660,619 downwards.
ATCTGCATGGAGCTTCTTCATGCATTTGACACCAATGTGACCAAGGCGGCAGTGCCACAAGTATGTGGGACTATCGTTATCAACTTTACATCTTTTGGTATTCACACTATGAATATGTGTAACATCATGTTCGAGATTCATCAAGAATAAACCATTGACCAGCGGGGCATGACCATAAAACATATCTCTCATATAAATAGAACAACCATTATTCTCGGATTTAAATGAGTAGCCATCTCGAATTAAACGAGATCCAGATACAATGTTCATGCTCAAAGCTGGCACTAAATAACAATTATTGAGGTTTAAAACTAATCCCGTAGGTAAATGCAGAGGTAGCGTGCCGACGGCGATCACATCGACCTTGGAACCATTCCCGACGTGCATCGTCACCTCGTCCTTTGCTAGTCTCTGCTTATTCCGCAGCTCCTGTTTTGAGTTACAAATATGAGCAACCGCACCGGTATCAAATACCCAGGAGCTACTACGAGTACTGGTAAGGTACACATCAATTACATGTATATCACATATACCTTTGGTGTTGCCGGCCTTCTTGTCCGCTAAGTATTTGGGCAGTTCTGCTTCCAGTGACCACTTCCCTTGCAATAAAAGCACTCAGTCTCAGGCTTGGGTCCACTCCTTGGCTTCTTCCCGGCAACTGGCTTACCGGGCGCGGCAACTCCCTTGCCGTCTTTCTTGAAGTTCTTCTTACCCTTGCCTTTCTTGAACTTAGTGGTTTTATTCACCATCAACACTTGATGTTCTTTTCTGATCTCTACCTCCGCTGATTTCTGCATTGAATATACCTCAGGAATGGTCTTTTCCATCCCCTGCATATTGAAGTTCATCACAAAGCTCTTGTAGCTCGGTGGAAGCGACTGAAGGATTCTGTCAATGACCGCGTCATCTGGGAGATCTTTAGTGCTATGCTTAGGATTGGGTCTTGTCCATCACATCATTCTCCTAATGATGTGATCCCGTTATCAATGATATCCAATGTCCATAGTTAGGAAACCATGACTATCTGTTGATCAACGAGCTAGTCAACTAGAGGCTCACTAGGGACATGTTGTGGTCTATGTATTCACACATGTATTACGATTTCCGGATAACACAATTATAGCGTGAACAATAGACAATTATCATGAACAAGGAAATATAATAATAACCATTTATTATTGCCTCTAGGGCATATTTCCAACAATACCCTACTTCCTGCTTGATTGATCTTGATGAGTAGTATTACAAGAGTTGATCTACCACGAGATCGTAATGGCTAAAACCCTAGAAGTCTAGCCAGTATGACTATATCTGTCCTTCGGACTAAGCCCTTCGGTTTATATAGACACCGGAGGGGACTAGGGTTGTCGATTACAGAGAAAGGAATCTTCATATTTGGACGCCAAGCTTGCCTTCCACGCCAAGGAGAGTCCCATCCGGACACGGGAGAGGGTCTTCGGTCTTGTATCTTCACAGCCCACTAGTCCGGCCCATGTCCAACAGGCCGGACGCCCAAGGACCCCTTAGTCCAGGACTCCCTCAGTAGCCCCTGAACCAGGCTTCAATGACGAGGTGTCCGGCGCGCGGATTGTCTTCGGCATTGCAAGGCGGGTTCCCCTTTCCGAATACTCCAAGAAAGTCTTCGGACGCAACGAACGTGTCCGGATCTGCAACACAAGTACCACACACACAACCGCAGAGAGTATAATATTTCACGAGTCCAATCCGCTGACAACTTTTTGCAATGTGACATCACGTCTACCTGGTCATTATTTCGAACCGTTTTCGTCTGCCATCCCACGTTTCGAGACGTGGTTTTTATTGGCACATCTTGTCGAAGCAGAGATCATGTCCCCTCATTGCGGTATTCTCATCAATACGGGCGTGGGTAATCCAACCGTGTCGTTTGCACAGCCCTTGGGAACAGGCGAGTTTTAAGGCGAGTGGGGAGGCGCTTGATATTCACTGTCTTTATAAGGGGATAAGGATTCCCTTCTTTCACCCACGCCTTCTCTCTTTCTCTGCCCTTCCATTCTTGAGCTCCAGAGCCCAAGTCCTCATATTTTCCGCCTCAAGAAAGCACTCAACCATGTCCGGATCTGGAGGCCAAGGCAAGTGGATGGCCTCCTCCGTTAAGGAGAAGGACATCACCGAGCTTCGGGAGGCCGGGTATCTGGCGAAAGAAATCGCTCACTGGCTTCCGGCCAAGGGGCAAGTCGTCCCCACCCCGAAGCCCAATGAGAGGGTGGTGTTCATCCCCCATTTCGTCCGCGGGTTAGGGTTTCCTCTCCACCCTTTCGTTCGCAGACTTATGTTCTATTACGGGCTAGATTTCCATGATCTAGCCCCAAACTCCTTCCTCAACATCTCTGCATTTATTGTCGTGTTCGAGGCCTTCCTCCGCATTCCTCCCCACTTTGGACTGTGGCTCAAGATCTTCAACGTGAAGCCGAAGGTGGTGGATGGCCAACACGCGGAGTGCGGAGGTGCCATGGTGAGCAAGATGCCCAATGTCACATGGCCCAAAGGCACATTTGTAGTTTCTATATCACAGAGCCTCGCGACGCCACTTGGGCCGCGGCTCCCAAATGCAAGTCCGGAGCTCCAATGCGGCTCACCTCCTGGATAGAGAAGGGCCCAAATTGGTCTTCGTCGGACGAACTAATAGCGCTGCAAACGCGCATCCAAAGCATGGTGGATAAAAAATCAAGCTCATCAACGTGATACAGGTGATGCTAGTTTGCCGGATACTTCCATGCCAGAGCCGAGCCTGCCCTTTATGGGAATTTGATCTGGAGAAGCACCAGACCTTGGAAAGGCTCTTCGGGACCACTCACGAAGATGTCTGGAAGTTGCTCTTTAAGCGCAATGAGACGCCGCCGGACATAGACTCGGACCGCGGCCATGATCTTGCCCATCCTGCCAGTGCGGTAAGTCCTTCACATCAAGGTGCATCATCTACTTGCTTGTTCAAGAAAGATATCTAAAACTTCACTATTTATTTTTTCAGGTATGGACAGAGAAAGCGGCGCGGATTCGGTGCCCGGCTCCGCTGCCCGAGGAACCAGTCATCCCGCTCCTAGTGAAGATGCTAGTTCCGGTGCCCTACAAGGCGCCGGAGAAGACGGCCAAGAAGAAGGCCAAGGGGGTCCGGAGTGGCCCCCGCCGCAAGGGAGCTTCGGACTTGTCGTCCGAAGACAAGACTCACTCCTCTGCCGCTGAAGACGAGGAGGAGGAGGAGGAAGAAAGCAACTCTCCCCCTGATGGTGGAAGGAAGAAGAGGGCGGCCTCCACAAATATGGAGGCGGAGGTGCCCAAGAGGGGAAGGGCCCCCTCGCAGATAACTCCGCGTGGGACGTCGACAGCAGCCCAGAGCGACGCCCCCGAAGCAAGCCCCTGGCCGCATCGTAAGTACTAAAAAACCGCATATGTCCATTTATCCGACCTCTCCTCTTCATGGTATTAACATGTTTAATTATGCTATTGCAGTCCGGCCCACAACAGCTCCCTGCGATCCTCATCAGGAGTTTCGCTAGATTCAAAGGCGATGGCCAGCGAGTCACCGCCGGCCGCTCACTCTCCCACGGCCAAGGGTGGTGACGAGGTGATGTCCTAAAGGACCTTCCCAGGCCAGGGAGAGGTTCAGGAGGCCGTCATGGTGGCGCCAGAGGGTGACCCTTCGGCCGCCGGACACTCGGGAGAGAAGACCCCCATGGATACCGGCGATGGGGGCAATGTCCAGTTCGGACCCCAGCCGAATACGGTTCCGGAGACCTATATGGCTCCGGAATCCGGCGAGCAGCCTCCTTCGTGAGAAGGAGGTGTGCCTATCCCGCCGGTGACCTCTGTCGAACTAGAGGCACCGGATAATCTGTTGAAAGCGCTACGAGGCGCTTCCATTGTGGAGGAACACCGTATCCTTATGGGTACGGTGATTGAGAGGGTTTATTCCGTCAAGAGCGTACTGACCAAAGCCTGCGGCAGCCTGCTGACAGGCTTTGAGGTAAGCGACACAAAATAAAAAGTCCTAGTATCGAGAGTAGCCCCTGAGACACTGCCGGTGTTCGAAAAGCCGGACAGAGGATCAATTTATTTTCGTAGGAAACTAACGAAAGATGTCTTATATAAATAAGCAGGCATCATTGCTGGCTGCAACCTCTCATGCTGTGGAGGTCTCCGGACTAAAGTAGAGTCTGGAGCGGGCCGAAGAAGAGCTCGGTCTTGTAAAGAGGCAACTGGAGACAAGCAAGGTATGTTGTGACTTGCTGTATATTCGGAAAGAATGAATGATGTGTATTGACCGTAGTGCCATGATATTTGTAGGAGCGGCGACCGAGGTCGAGGTCCTTAAAAAGGCCCTGGCCGAAGCTGAGGAGAAAGCTGCCAAGGAACAAGCCACTCGTAAGAAGCACGAGGCCAGGCTTAATGAGGTTCAGCAAGAGCTCCAGGATGCCGTGAACAAATGCGAGACCTTGGAGCGCGATGTTTTGGCTCAAGAGACCAAACTCGCCAAAGCGTTGAAGAGGCCCGGGTTGAAGCCCAGGGTGCCCTCTGGGAGATCCAGGAGGCCAAGAAAATCACGGCGAGTAAGGCGTTTAGTATGCAAAGCAAGTATGCGAAGAAGAAGTATTTCTTACTAACTCGGATTTGGAGTTCTCCAGGGGCGTTTGCGGATCTGCCGCGCGGTGTTTCTGACACTGCGGAATTCTTCCGAGCCGAAGAAGGGAGCTCAACGGAGTAACTGTTCTGGTCGCAATATCTTGCGCCAGAACATCCAATGCCCTTTAGCGATCAGCTAAAACAGCTAGTCGAGCTGCATAGGGTGGCTGAACTGGCCATGAAGGATTTAATAATCCGGCTGTGGCCTGCCGAAGCTATACCAAGCAGCTACTTCGGGCTCGTGATGCGGCTGGTAGATGCCTGCCCTCGGCTGGACGCCGTCAAGAGGTCGGTCCGCATCGAGGGTGCGCGCATGGCCTTCGCCCGCGTCAAGGTGTGGTGGGCGAAGATGGACGCCACCAAGCTTGCGACCGAAGGACCGCCTGAGGGCAAGGAGCATCGCACGCCCGCGCGGTATTTTGAAGATGTCCTGGAGGGATCTCGTATTGTGGCGACGCAATGTGCGCAAGACATTATTTTCGAATGAATATATTCATGTTGTCTCTGCCTTGTATGATTAAACAAAGTCGTTATGTAATATAATGTTTGTTTAAAAAAATTTAGCTCCTGTGCGCCCGTGTTTTGTGAAATCTAAGAGTTGGCCAGTCGTCGGCTTCTGCCCCCATGTAGGTAGTACGGGGGTGTTCGGTATGGAATCTAAACACTCTTGATCCAATTGTTTGGTCCTTGAAGGAGGTGTTTAGCGCAACGAACCAGGCAATCAGACTATGCGGCTTGAACACCCTCACTTAGCCATAGGAGTTTGAAATAAATATTTAAGCGCAGCCCCTAGTATCCAACTAGGATGCTGTAAACACCTGATCGGGCAAGTACCAATCCCTCGCGTAATGCGGAAAAAATCTCTAAATATGTGAGACCTCCAAAGAGCTGACTGGCTCTCGTCGCATCATGACAGTCAGTTTTCGGCTTTCTCTACTGAGGTGCTCATCTGGGTAAACCAGGGCACAATCGCAGTAGTTCTCTCTTTACTACTCTAGCCGATATAACGGAACATAAGGTAGCAAGCACAGGAGCCGGGCAACCCAACTATTGACCAAAGACATGATTCGGAGCCAATGCATATAGTGCTAATTCGGGGTGCCGAACTATACTGTAAAAAGTGTTCGGACTTTGTTGCCGTGTTGCGGGGCGCTATGAAGCCCCTGGCAAATTGAAACGTACCAAAGTGTACATGTGCTATTTGATAGGGTTAACAAAAAGAAAAAAGAAGAAAGGGTAGTAAGCTAGAGCCGCAGAATTTGGGCCGCAAACTGTTTCCATTATAATTTGATAAATACGTCAAAGCGCATTCGTACAAGTAGTGCAATAAGCAACAGGCTATTTAATATACCACAACCAAGGGAGAGTTGCGTGTGGGTCCTGAAAACAGTAGAGTGATCGTTAAAGAGACCACCTAGAATTTTCCCCTACACGTATGTGCTTACTGCTGTCTTGGTGTATGTATCCTTCGAAAGGACCGGTGATCAGGCCGTCAGAGGAGGCCTATGGAAAAGAAACCTGAAAAGGAGAAAAAAGGAAACAATGAAAGTATGTGTATCCGGGGGCGGTCAAGCCGCATTGTGGACCACGAACTAGTTATGCCTCCGTCTATGCCCATGGTATTTTGAGTGCGTAGTTATGTACGCGCGGTACGAATGCCGCCACTTGGTCAGGATTGGGACGGAGGCCAAATTGCTAGTCGAGCTAGGCTGTCCTGCTGCAGAATAGTCCGGACTCTTTTGACAGTGTCTGGGAGTTCAGCCGCCGAATTAAGGTTCTGCTTGAAAAGGCCGCTCTTTACTTCTGCTGCTAAGGCAGCGGTGTGCTCTTCGGTACGGAGGGAGTGTTCCGTGTTTCCATTAACTGTTATGACGTCGCGTGGTCCGGGCATCTTGAGCTTGAGATAAGCATAGTGTGGCACCGCATTGAATCGAGCAAATGCGGTTCGTCCAAGCAGTGCATGATAGCCGCTGCGAAAGGGGACGATATTGAAGATTAACTCTTCACTTCGGAAGTTGTCCGGAGATCCGAAGACAACCTCTAGTGTGATTGAGCCCATATAGCGGGCCTCTACACCTGGTATGACTCCTTTAAAGATAGTTGTTGTGGGCCCTATCCGTGATGGATTAATGCCCATTTTCCGCACTGTATCCTGATAGAGCAGGTTGAGGCTGCTACCACCATCCATGAGGACTTGCGTCAGGTGGAATCCATCAATTATTGGGTCAAGGACCAGTGCGGCCGAACCACCGTGATGGATACTGGTCGGATGATCCCGACGGTCGAAGGTGATCGGGCATGACGACCATGGATTAAATTTTGGGGCGACTGGCTCTACCGCATAGACGTCCCTGAGCGCGCGCTTGCGCTCCCTCTTGGGGATGTGGGTAGCGTATATCATGTTCACCGTTTTGACCTGAGGGGGAAACTTCTTCTGTCCCCCTGTGTTCGGTGGCTGGGGCTCCTCATCATCGTCCTTGCTTTGCGATCCCTTCTCCTTGTTCTCGGCATTTAACTTGCCGGCCTGTTTAAAAACCCAACAATCTTTGTTGGTATGATTGGCTGGTTTGTCTGGGGTGCCATGGATCTGGCACGGACGGTTGAGTATGCGGTCCAAGCTGGATGGTCCCAGGTTGTTTCTTTTATATGGCTTCTTCCGCTGACCGGACTTGGAGCCACTGAATCCGGCGTTGACTGTCGTGTCATCGGTATCGTCACCATTGCTTCGACGTTTGTGCCTGTTGCGTCAGAGCTTGTCGTTGCTGTTTTTTACTTCGGAGGTGCCCGCTTCGCTTGCCATGTTTTTGCTACGGGCCAGCCAACTATCCTCACCCGCACAAAAGCGGGTCATGAGTGCCGTGAGGGCTGCCATGGACTTCGGCTTTTCTTGGCCAAGGTGGCGGGCGAGGCATTCGTCGCGGATGCTGTGTTTAAAGGCCGCTAGGACTTCGGCATCCGGACAGTCGACGATCTGGTTCTTTTTAGTTAGGAACCTAGTCCAGAATTTCCTGGCTGACTCTCCGGGCTATTGAGCTATGTGACTTAAGTCATCGGCATCTGGTGGCCGGACATATGTACCTTGGAAGTTGTCGCGAAAGGCGTCTTTCCAAATCCTCCCAGCTACCAATAGAGTTTTCAGGCAGACTGTTTAACCAGTGTCGAGCTGGCCCTTTAAGTTTTAGTGGGAGGTATTTAATGGCGTGAAGGTCATCTCCGCATGCCATATGGATATGGAGAAGAAAATCCTCGATCCATACCGCGGGATCAGTTGTTCCATCATATGATTCGATATTCACGGGTTTAAACCCTTCTGGGAATTCATGCTCCATTACTTCATTAGTGAAGCAAAGGGGGTGTGCGGCGCCTCTATATCGGGCCACATCACGATGTAGCTCAGATGGAGTCTGTCTGCGGTTTTCGGCCCGGGCGTGACTAGGCTTGTCACGTCCGAATGGATGGCCGTTGTCGCGTGTCAGGGCGCGTCCTCGCGATCGTAGATCGATCTGGTATGTTCTTCTCTACTGTCCAGGTCCTGCCGAAGGTCATATGTATAACCCCAAGCTGTTTTATCTCTGCCTTTACGGTAAGGTGGGGCGGGCTGGTGTTCGGCTTGAGTTGCCGCTTTGTCCCGACCGCATGGTGGTCGGTCAGCCGCATTGTGCGATGATGGTATGGGCTCCGGCGCCTCATCATTGAACCGAGGTAGCAATTTGCACTTCGGGTAACTTTTGGCTGGGCGCTTGAGGCCGTATTCTTCGACTGCCAGGACATCAGTCCATCTATCGTTGAGCAGATCTTGGTCAGCTTGAAGCTACTGCTGCTTGTTTTTCAGGCTCCTTGCAGTGGCTATTAGCCGGCGCTTAAAGCGCTCCTACTCGAGAGGTTCCTCAGGCATGATAAAATCCTCGTTGCCGAGGCTCACCTCATCCTCGAAGAGTGGAAGATAATTACTGTCCTTCGAGTCATCGTGTATGGCCTGTTCATCAGGGCTAACTTGCCCATTTTCATGTTCCTCCTGTTCGGAAGCTATCTCAACGGGGTCTTCATTATCTTCGGCATCGTCCGGAGTATTGTTTTCTCCCGTGCTAGTATTGCTGTCTCTTCCGCGAAGTGACTTAGAGCGGCGCCGCTGACGCCGGCACTTTGGCTGTGTCTCGGGAGGTTTATCCTCGACTGGATCTTCTTTGTCATCGTCGTTAGTTCTTTTAGGTGTATCCACCATGTACACGTCGTAAGAAGAGGTGGCCGTCCAGCGTCCGGTAAACAACGGGTTTTGGCCCTGCTCCTCATCGGCATCGTCTTCTATACCGTCGATGTCTTCGGAGCCGTAATTGAGCATTTCGGTTAAGTCTTCGACAGTGGCTATGAAGTGGGCGGTGGGTGGGAAGCGAAATTCGCCGTCATCAACCTCCAGTTCGAACCGGATATAATTCGGCTGTGAGCCCCCTGCTAAGGATAATGCTTTTAACGGGTTTAATACATCGCCCAAAGGCGAGTGCCGAAAAATGTCCGCGGAGCTGAATTCAACGATCAATGACTAATCGAGCTCGACGCACGTGGACGCACATGGTTTGGAACCTGTAACCGGAAACGAGTCCGAGGCTCCGGTGACACAGATTCCACTCGAGGTTGGGTCTGTGTGCGGCTCTGACGCCGCTAAGACTACGGCATCTGTGGCGGGGTTGAGCTTCCCGTCTTCGGGTGGCGCGATCTGCTCCAGATCTAAGCCTAGAGCAGTTACAGGTGCTATCTCCTGGGTATGGTCCGATGACATATTTAAGTCATGTTCATCGTGGTGACGGGGAGCGGCTGCCGTGGTCTCAACTCTGTCGAAGATCAAGTCTCCACGGATATCCGCGATGTAGTTCAAGCTCCCGAATCTGACCTGACGGCCAGGGGTGTAGCTATCGATTTGCTCCAGATGGCCAAGCGAGTTGGCCCGCAGTGCGAAGCCGCCGAACACAAAGATCTGTCCGGGAAGGAAGACTTCTCCTTGGACAGCATTGTTCTAGATAATTGAAGGGGCCATCAAACCTTTTGAGGACGGCACAGTGGAACTCTCAATGAAAGCACCAATGTCGGTGTCAAAACCGGTGGATCTCGGGTAGGGGGTCCCAAACTGTGCGTCTAAGGTCGATGGTAACAGGAGACAAGGGACACAATGTTTACCCAGGTTCAGGCCCTCTCTATGGAGGTAATACCCTACTTCCTGCTTGATTGATCTTGATGAGTATGAGTATTACAAGAGTTGATCTACCACGAGATTGTAATGGCTAAAACCCTAGAAGTCTAGCCTGTATGACTATATCTGTCCTTCGGACTAAGCCCTCCGGTTTATATAGACACCGGAGGGGACTAGGGTTGTACAAAGTCGGTTACAGAGAAAGGAATCTTCATATTTGGACGCCAAGCTTGCCTTCCACGCCAAGGAGAGTCCCATCCAGACACGGGAGAGGGTCTTCGGTCTTTTATCTTCACAGCCCACTAGTCCGGCCCATGTCCAACAGGCCGGACGCCCGAGGACCCCTTAGTCCAGGACTCCCTCAGTCTCCTTCCTGAAATGCTCGACCTCTCATGTTTCTGGCATGGAATTGGCGGAGGTCTTGCTAATAAATGGTCGATCGGATCATGGCCATCTCTCTTTCTTCTTCCAGAAGGTCAACAGCATCTTGTCGAGCTTGTTCTGCTTCTGCTTCTGAGAAAAGTTCTACTTGGGGTGCGTTGTGAAGCAAATCACTCGGCAGCACGGCTTCAGCCCCATAGACCATGAAGAACGGAGTCCGATCAGTCGACCGATTTGGTGTTGTTCTCAATCCCCAAAGAACTGAGGGTAAATCGTCTACCCACGCACCTGCCGCATGCTTGAGGTCATGCATCAACCGGGGTTTTAGCCCTTGGAGGATCAAACCACTTGCTCTCTCTGCCTGCCCATTCAACTGTGGATGTGCGACAGATGCGTAGTCCACCCGGGTTCCTTGGGAGGCACAGAATGCTCTGAAGTCATCAGAATCGAAGTTGGAGCCATTATCTGTGATGATACTATGAGGGACTCCATATCTGAATGTCAGCTCTCTGATGAAACTGACGGCAGTGCTTGAATCGAGATTCTTGATAGGCTTGGCTTCAATCCATTTAGTGAACTTGTCGACTGCTACAAGCAAATGAGTGAAACCACTTCTGCCGGTCCTCAAGGGTCCGACCATATCTAATCCCCAAACAACAAATGGCCAGACTAGTGGAATGGTCTTCAGGGCCGATGCAGGCTTGTGAGACATGTTGGAGTAGAACTGACAGCCTTCGCACTTGTCGACTATATCCTTTGCCATCTCATTTGCTCATGGCCAATAGAATCCCGCTCGGTATGCTTTGGCCACGATGGTCCGAGAGGACGCATGGTGACCACAAGTCCCCGACTGGATATCATTGAGAATCATTCGACCTTCCTCTGGCGTGATGCATCGCTGAGCAACTCTAGTAACACTCTCTCTGTAAAGTCGACCACCTATCACGGTAAAGTCTTTGGATCGACGGACAATCTGACGGGCCTCATCTTCGTCCTCCAGAAGCTCCTTCCTGAGCAGATATGCAATATACGGCACTGTCCAGTTGGGAGTGACAACCAAAACCTCCATGATCAGGTCGACCACGGCTGGGATTTCGACTTCAGTCAGGCCTGTGGAACTTTTGGGTTGTGGGGGCTCTTCTATGAAAGGATCTTCTTGAACTGACAGGGTGTGAAGATGCTCCAAGAACACATTGCTGGGAATGGGCTCCCGCTTGGAACCTATCTTCGCCAAGTCATCAGCTGTTTGATTTTTGAGTCGGGGTATGTGGTGGAGCTCTAACCCTTCAAACCTCTTATCCAACTTTCTCACTGCATTGCAATAGCCAGTCATAGCTGGGCTCCTGATGTCCCACTCCTTCATCACTTGATTGACCACTAAATCTGAGTCGCTGTAAACCATTAGGCGACGGACGCCGAGTGAAATGGCCATACGCAACCCGTATAGAAGTGCCTCATATTCAGCTTCATTGTTGGAGGAATCAAAGTGAATCTGGAGAACGTAGCTGAGTTTGTCACCTCGCGGGGATACCAGGACTACCCCAGCACCAGAACCATTCAGCATCTTGGACCCATCAAAGAACATAGTCCAATGTTCCGAGTGAATCTGAGTCGGTTGTTGCTATTCGCTCCACTCGGCGAGGAAATCTGCTATTGCTTGGGATTTGATTGCTTTCTTTGCCTCAAACTTGATATCCAATGGAAGGAGTTCAATCGCCCACTTTGCCACTCGACCAGTTCCATCTCTGTTGTTCAGAATTTCTGACAATGGAGCATCACTGACGACTGAAACCAAGTGATCTAAAAAGTAGTGTGCAACTTTCTTTCTCGTCAAATAAATCCCATAAACCAGCTTCTGATAATGAGGATATCTCTGTTTGGACGGAGTCAAGACTTCAGAAATATATATAATACACCGGGCGCTGAACTTTGCAGGCTTTGCCTTCTTCCTCCCGCTTGACCGTGAGCACTGTACTGACAACTTGTCCAAAGCAGTAAAGGCTCTTTGCTGATTGGGGCAGCAAGCACTGGCTGGGTGGAGAGCAGGCCTTTGAGATCTCCAAACGCTGCATCAGCTTAAGGAATCCACTCAAACTTGTCAGATTTCTTCATCAGTCGGTAAAGAGGTAACGCCTTTTCACCGAGACGAGAAATGAATCAGCTCAATGTAGCCAAACAACCAGTAAGATTCTGAACATCATGCACATGCACTGGGCGTTTCATTCGGAGGATGGCACCAACTTTCTCTGGGTTTGCGTCAATCCCTTGTTCGGAAACGAGGAATCCGAGTAACTTTCCACCCGGGACTCCAAATGTGCACTTCGACGGATTAAGCTTGATATCATATCCTCTCAAATTGGCAAAGGTTTTGGCGAGGTCAGCCAGTAGGTCGGAACCTTTACGTGACTTGACCACGATGTCATCCATGTTGCTTCCACATTTTGACTGATTTGAGTGAGCAGACACTTCTGTATCATGCGCATGAATGTGGCACCAGCATTCTTGAGACCAAAGGGCATGGTAACATAGCAAAAGCACCCAAATGGGGTGATAAAAGCTGTTTTTATTCCATCGGGTCCATACAGTCGGATCTGATGGTACCCGGAATAAGTGTCCAAGAAGGACAAACACTCACATCCCGCAGTTGAGTCGACAATTTGATCGATGCGGGGCAGAGGGAAATGATCTTTCGGGCAGGCCCGATTGATATGCTTGAAGTCGATGCACATGCGAAGTGAATCGTCTTTCTTTGGGACCATGACAACATTAGCGAGCCACTCAAAGTGGTATATCTCGCGGATGAACTCGGCTGCTAGAAGTCGAGCCACCTCTTCACCAATTGCCTTTCTCTTCTCCACGGCGGACCGACGGAGATGCTCTTTGACAGGTTTTACTTTCGGGTCGACTCGCAAATGGTGCTCAGCCAGTCCCCTGGGTACACTCGGCATGTCAGAAGGCTTCCATGCAAAGATATCCCAGTTCTCACGGAGGAACTGGATGAGCGCTTCTTCCTATTTGCTATCGAGTGATGTTGAAATATGAGTCGGAGCAATATTGGGATTGGTCGGGTGAATGTGAATTTGCTTGGTTTCACCAGACGACTGAAATGCAGACTCTGAAGCAGGCTTCTTGGCACGTAACAGATCACCCGGATCTGCGTTCTTCTGGTATTCTTGCATTTCTACTGCTGCCATCTGTTCATCGGCAATCTTTGAGCCCTTCTAGAGGCACTCTTCCGCTCTCTGCCGATTACCAGTGATTGTGATCACGCCCTTGGGACCAGGCATCTTCATCTTGAGGTACACGTAACACGGTCGAGCCATGAAATGGGCATATGCAGGTCTGCCCAGAATGGCATGATAAGCACTGTGAAAATCCACAACTTCAAATGTCAACTTTTCTTTGCGGTAATTCTTCGGATCACCGAAAACCACGTCAAGAGTGACCTAGCCGAGTGAACCGGCTTTCTTTCCAGGGATGACACCATGGAATCGCATATTGCTTTCACTGAGCTTGGACATCGGAATGCCCATATCTTTGAGAGTCTCAGCATACAAAATGTTCAGGCCACTGCTACCATCCATCAAAACCTTGGTCAGTCGAGTGCCCCCCACGACCGGGTCGACCACCAACGCTTGCCGCCCTAGGGTTGCAACGTGCGCTGGATGGTCAGACTGGTCGAATGTGATAGGAGTCTTTGACCACTTCAAATATGTTGTTGTTGCTGGGGCAACCATGTTTACTTCTCTGTTGATGACCTTCAGTCGACTCTTGCTCTCAACGTCAGCAAAAATCACCAAAGTGGCATTGACATTGGGGTAACCATCATCCTCCTCTTTGTCCTCATCCTTATCAGATTCCTTCTCTTTCTCACTGGGCTGGCCCTCTCGGAATTGCTGGATAAGGAATCGACACTGTCGAGTGGTATGTTTTTTATAAATCAGGTTCCCCTCCTCATCCTTCTTAGTGTGTATATGGCACGGCAAATCTAGCACATCATTTCCTGCTTGATCTTTCATTTTCTTGGGGATCCATGGCCCCTTAGGCTTTCCCTTGAATTTTCCTTGGGGCACCACTGCGGCTTCTCCAGGACCTGTGGGCTCGGCTTTGCTCTTCTGCTTCCGATTGGAATTACCTCCGCCGGTGTCCTGGCCGACTGGTTTTCTCTTGCCACTGCGGAGTCGGTCTTCTTCTTCGCCGTTAGCGTACCGAGTGGCTATCTCCATCATTCGGGTTAGGGTCATATCTCCTGTCCGACCGAATTTCAGGTTAAGTTCTCTGTACCGAACGCCCTCCTTGAAGGCACAGACTGCTTGGTGCTGAGACACATTCTCCACTGTATGATGCAAAGTGGTCCACCTCTAGATGTAATCCCTCAAAGGCTCATTCGGTTTTTGTACGCAATGCTGCAGTTCTGCCAACCCTGCAGGTCGTTTGCAAGTGCCCTCAAATGTTCTGACAAACACTCGGGCCAACTCTTCCCAACTGAATAACTGCCCGGAGTTAACTAATTCAGCCAAGCTCTGGGTGAACGCTCTAACATCAGGGGAAGATGTTTCATGGCTACCTCATCATTACCACCACCAATCTGCACAGCCACTCGGTAATCTTCCAGCCAAGTGTCAGGCTTTGACTCGCCGGTGAACTTGCTCACTCCTGTTGCCAACCTGAACTTGGGAGGGATCTCAGCAGCTCTGATAGCCCTGCTGAAACACTCAGGTCTAGAGAGATGTACTTTGCTGCCAACCGGACGATCTCTGTCCAGCCCTTCTCCGTGTGCTCGGTTTCTGTTGACCAGACCTTGTACGAGAATTGACCTTGCATCAAATCCGGGCTCTCTTGGGTCGACTGAAACCCTCCGCTCATCACTATACAGGCGCCTTTCATCATACTGCCGGGGCGCGTATGACCTGCCCCTCGGAGGGGGCGTAGGCACTCGACGGCGGTCTTCACGGCCGGGTCGATGATCATACTACTCATGATTCTGACCCAGATACTGCTCCTGGCAGTGCCCACGTCCCTCACGCCGCAGAGGCGATTTTGGGCTGTGAGCCGACTGGACTGTATCCACCACCACAGACCTGTTGTGGATCCTGTTGCGAGACTGAGAAACTGCTGTGTTCTGCTCGCCTGCCGCCCGGAGCAGTGCTCGGATCTGCATCAGGCCTCTGCTAGCCTCTGATTGGGACGGCTGAATCGACTCTGCTATACGGGCTGCAACTGTAAGATTCTGAATCGGAGTGCGGTATACCTGAGGTTTGGGCAGGAACAATTGTAGCTGACGTCGACTGGACTCGGGGATCTGTCGTCGAGCGCGTTCGTCGAGTGAATGTTGAAGGTTCTCCAGTCGCGTGCGCTCAGCCAAAGTGGCCAGGCGCACCGCCTCCAAGGCCCGAGCCTCGGGGGTCTCCCCGATGATAGGGGTGTGGAGCACCTCCACGTTACAACGATGTAGTTCATCCCTCTGCTGCGAAGTGAGGGCTTCAGGATGGTATTCCTCGTGAATACGCGAAGGATCGCCGCCGCCATCGCCGCCGTCGTTGCGGCGGAAACCAGGCGGGCTGCGCGGCGTGTCGACCATCAGGACTTCTGCCACAGGGTCGCTGCTGTCGCACTCGGACAGGGTCTCGACGGAGCCACTCGACAGGTTGAATAGCCCGTAGAGAGATTCGTCGGGCTCGATTGTTGTGACTTGAGGGGTGGCCGACTGACGAGCCACCGCATGCTTCACCCACCGCTGAAGCCGCGATCGACCAGATCACTTGCGACAACGAACAACGGGGAGCGAGGATTTCGCAGGAGCCGATCGATACTGAGTCGACGGCTGCCACAGAAGGTCCCCCACGGACGCACGCGTGAAAGTGCGTCGCCCCGCGGACGGGGAGCACCTCGATGTCAAGGGGGGCCTCCTGGATCCAGGAGGAGTCATCGGCGATGAAAACAAGTGCGCCGAAACGGATCTCGCGACCCTCAACCAAACCGCCGCCGGAAACCATGATGAAGGAGATCAAGAAAATTGCAACCTCACCGGAAATTTCTAAGACACCTGCCCCACGGTGGGCGCCAACTGTCGTGGGAACGATTCCGACAATAATAAGGGATAGGATAAAGGAGCATGATCTATCGAGATGCATATGGGTGACATGGTGGTTTTAGCGAGTTCAGGCCTCTCGCGGTGGAGAAAACAGCCCTACGTCTCGTGCTCCGAGGAGGCTTTGTTTTATCTGAGTATGTATCCAGAGATTACAATGTGTGTGAGAGAGAGAACGTATCGTAATGCCTGAGCTAAGTCCTGAGACTAATGGCAAGAAAGAGAGAGAGGGGAAGAAAATGAGAGCCTACCCAAGTCTAGTAGTGTGGGGTGGACTATATAGAGTGTGCCACCCCCTCACCTCCTATGTTACAAAGTGGGCATGAATGCCCTAATGCCAGCTCACTACCAAGCCTTCACTATGAGAATGATGCTTTGACTGCTTTGTTGCCTGATGGTCTTCGTATGCCCGAGTGAGTCGTACGGTCGAGTGGTGAACTGTTATCCGAGTGGATGGTATGCTGCTTGGTCGAGTGGATAGTATGCTGCTTGTCCGAGTGATAGTATGTCTGTATGAAATTTATTTGGACCCACATGTTGTGTGGACCCCATGCTTTACGATATTTCGACCCTTCGTGGGCCTAACTGTTATGTGTATCCCCAACAGCAGCCACGTAAAACTTGCAACAACAAAGTAGAAGACATCTAACTTGTTTTTGTAGGGCATGTTGTGATGTGATATGGTCAAGACATGATGATATATAAATTGTTGTATGAGATGATCATGTTTTGTAACAGTAATCGGCAACTGGCAGGAGCCATATGGTTGTCACTTTATTGTATGAAATGCAATCGCCATGTAACTGCTTTACTTTATCACTAAACGATAGCGATAGTCGTAGAAGCAATAGTTGGCGAGACGACAACGATGCTACGATGGAGATCAAGGTGTCAAATCGGTGACGATGGTGATCATGACGGTGCTTTGGAGATGGAGATCAAAGGCACAAGATGATGATGGCCATATCATATCACTTATTTTGATTGCATGTGATGTTTATCCTTTATGCATCTTATTTTGCTTAGTACGGCGGTAGCATTATAAGATGATCCCTCACTAAATTTCAAGGTACAAGTGTTCTCCCTAAGTATGCACCGTTGCGACAGTTCGTCGTGCCGAGACACCACGTGATGATCGGGTGTGATAAGCTATACGTTCACATACAACGTGTGCAAGCCAGTTTTGCACACGCGGCTCGGGTTAAACTTGACGAGCCTAGCATATGCAGATATGGCCTCGGAACACTGAGACCGAAAGGTCGAGCGTGAATCATATAGTAGATATGATCAACATAGTGATGTTCACCATTGAAAGCTACTCCATCTCACATGATGATCGGACATGGTTTAGTTGATATGGATCACGGGATCATTTAGATGACTAGAGGGATGTCTATCTAAGTGGGAGTTCTTAAGTAATATGATTAATTGAACTTTAATTTATCATGAACTTAGTACCTGATAGTATTTTGCATGTCTATGTTGTTGTAGATAAATGGCCCGTGCTACTGTTCCTTTGAATATTAATGCGTTCCTAGAGAAAGCTAAGTTGAAAGATGATGGTAGCAACTACACGGACTGGGTCCGTAACTTGAGGATTATCCTCATTGCTGCACAAAAGAATTACGTCCTGGAAGCACCGCTAGGTGCAAGACCCGTTGCAGGAGCAAGTCCGGACGTTATGAACGTCTGACAGAGCAAAGCTGATGACTACTCGATAGTTTAGTGTGCCATGCTTTACAGCTTAGAATCGGGACTTCAACGACGTTTTGAAATGCCATGGAGCATATGAGATGTTCCAGGAGTTGAAGTTAATATTTCAAGCAAATGCCCGGATTGAGAGATATGAAGTCTCCTATAAGTTCTATAGCTGCAAGATGGAGGAGAATAGTTCTGTCAGTGAACATATACTCAGAATGTCTGGGTACCACAACCACTTGACTCAATTGGGAGTTAATCTTCCTGATGATAGTCTCATTGACAGACTTCTTCAATCACTGCCACCAAATCAGAGGAATGTGTCTTCATAGGATACCCAAAGGAAACTGTTGGGTACACCTTCTATCACAGATCTGAAGGCAAGATATTTGTTGCTAAGAATGGATCCTTTCTAGAGAAGGAGTTTCTCTCGAAAGAAGTGAGTGGGAGGAAAGTAGAACTTCATGAGGTAATTGTACCTTCTCCTGAATTGGAAAGTAGTTCATCACAGAAATCAGTTCCAGTGATTCCCACACCAATTAGTGAGGAAGCTAATGATGATGATCATGAAACTTCTGATCAAGTTACTACCAAACCTCGTAGGTCAACCAGAGTAAGATCTGCACGAGAGTGGTACGGTAATCCTGTTCTGGAAGTCATGTTACTAGACCATGATGAACCTACGAACTATGAGGAAGTGATGATGAGCCCAGATTCCGCGAAATGGCTTGAGGCCATGAAATCTGAGATGGGATCCATGTATGAGAACAAAGTGTGGACTTTGGTTGACTTGCCCATCGGCAAGCCATAGAGAATAAATGGATCTTCAAGAAGAAGACTGACGCTGATGGTAATATTACTGTCTACAAAGCTCGACTTGTTGCGAAAGGTTTTCGACAAGTTCAAGGAGTTGGCTATGATGAGACTTTCTCACCCGTAGCGATGCTAAAGTCTGTCCGAATCATGTTAGCAATTGCCGCATTTTATGATTATGAAATTTGGCAAATGGATGTCAAAACTGCATTCCTTAATGGATATCTTAAAGAAGAGTTGTATATGATGCAACCAGAAGGTTTTGTCGTTCCAAAAGGTGCTAACAAAGTGTGCAAGCTCCAGCGATCCATTTATGGACTGGTGCAATCCTCTCGGAGTTGGAATATACGCTTTGATAGTGTGATCAAAGCATATGGTTTTATAAAGACTTTTGGAGAGGTCTGTATTTACAAGAAAGTGAGTGGGAGCTCTGTAGCATTTCTGATATTATACGTGGATGACATATTATTGATCGGAAATGATACTGAATTTCTGAATAGCATAAAGGATACTTGAATAAGAATTTTTCAATGAAAGACCTCGGTGAAGCTGCTTATATATTGGGCATCAAGATCTATAGAGATAGATCAAGACACTTAATTGGACTTTCACAAGGCACATACCTTGATAAAGTTTTGAAGAAGTTCAAAATGGATCAGTCAATGAAAGGGTTCTTGCCTGTGTTACAAGGTGTGAAATTGAGTCTGACTCAATGCCCGACCACTGCAGAAGATAGAGAGAAAATGAAAGTCATTCCCTATGCCTCCGCCATAGGTTCTATCATGTATGCAATGCTATGTACCAGACCTGATGTGTGCCTTGCTATTAGTTTAGCAGAGAGGTACCAAAGTAAGCCAGGAGTGGATCACTGGACAACGGTCAAGAACATCCTGAAATACCTGAAAAGGACTAAGGATATGTTTCTCGTTTGTGGAGGTGACAAAGAGCTAGTCGTAAACGGTTACGTCGATGCAAGCTTTGACACTGATCGGGATGACTCTAAGTCACAAACCGGATACGTATTTATATTGAATGGTGGAGCTGTTAGTTGGTGCAGTTCCAAGTAGAGCGTCGTGGCGGGATCTACGTGTGAAGCGGAATACATAGCTGCTTCGGAAGCAGCAAATGAAGGAGTCTGGATGAAGGAGTTCATATCCGATCTAGGTGTCATACCTAGTGCATCGGGTCCAATAAAAATCTTTTGTGACAATACTGGTGCAATTGCCTTGGCAAAGGAATCCTGATTTCACAAGACAACCAAGCACATCAAAAGACACTTCAATTCCATCCGCGATCAAGTCAAGGAGGGAGACATAGAGATTTGCAAGATACATACGGATCTGAATGTCGCAGACCCGTTGACTAAGCCTCTCTCACGAGCAAAACATGATCAGCACCAAGACTCCATGGGTGTTAGAATCATTACTATGTAATCTAGATTATTGACTCTAGTGCAAGTGGGAGACTGAAGGAAATATGCCCTAGAGGCAATAATAAAGTTGGTATTTGTATTTCCTTATATCATGATAAATTTTTATTATTCATGCTAGAATTTTATTAAACGGAAACTTAGTACTTGTGTGGATACATAGAAAAACAGAGTGTCCCTAGTATGCTTCTACTTGACTAGCTCGTTAATCAAAGATGGTTAAGTTTCCTAGCCATAGACATGTGTTGTCATTTGATGAACAGGATCACATCATTAGAGAATGATGTGATGGACAAGACCCATCTGTTAGCTTAGCACAATGATCGTTTAGTTTTTCTGCTATTGCTTTTTCCTGGCTTATACATGTTCCTCAGACTATGAGATTATGCAACTCCCGAATACCGGAGGAACACCTTGTGTGCTATCAAACGTCACAACGTAACTGGGTGATTATAAAGATGCTCCACAGGTGTCTCCGATGGTGTTTGTAGAGTTGGCATACATCAAGATTAGGATTTGTCACTCTGTGTATTGGAGAGGTATCTTTGGGCCCTCTCGGTAATGTACATCACTATGAGCCTTGCAAGCAATGTAACTAATGAGTTAGTCACGGGATGATGCATTACGGAACGAGTAAAGAGACTTGCTGGTAATGAGATTGAACTTTGTATGATGATACCAACGATCGAATCTCGGGCAAGTAACATACCGATGACAAAGGGAACAACGTATGTTGTTATGCGGTTCAACCGATAAAGATCTTCATAGAATATGTAGGAACCAATATGAGCATCCAGGTTCCGCTATTGGTTATTGACCAGAGATGTGTCTCGGTCATGTCTACATAGTTCTCGAACCCGTAGGGTCCGCACGCTTAACGTTCGATGATGATTTGTATTATGAGTTATGTGATTTGATGACCAAAGATTGTTCGGAGTCCCGGATGAGGTCATGGACATGACGAGGAGTCTCGAAATGGTCGAGACATAGAGATTGATATATTGGACGATGTTATTTGGACACCGGATGAGTTCCGTGAGGTACCAGATAATTATCGGAGTGCCGAAGGGTTATCGGAACCCCCCGTGGGAACTAATGGGCCTTGATGGGTCTTAGTGGGAAGAGGAAGGGCCACAAGGGGCTGGCCGCCCCCCCCCCTTGGGCCCGAATTGGACTAGGGGAAGGGGGCGGCGCCCCCCTTTCCTTCCCTTCCCCCTCTTCCTTCCTTCTTCCCCCTCTTCCTTAGGTGGAATCCTACTAGGACTTGGAGTCCTAGTAGGACTCCCCTCTCCTGGAGTGCGCTAGGAGGGCCGGCCGGCCTCCCCTCCCCTCCTTTATATACGGGGCAGGGGGGCACCCTAGAACACACAAGTTTCTCTTAACCGTGTGCGGTGCCCGCCTCCACAGTTACACACCTCGGTCATATCATCGTAGTGCTTAGGCGAAGCCCTCCACTGGTAACTTCATCATCACCGTCGCCACGCCGTCGTGCTGACGGAACTCTCCCTCGGCCTCAAGTGGATCAAGAGTTCGAGGGACGTCATCAAGCTAAACGTGTGCTGATCGCGAAGGTGCAGTACATTCGGTACTTGGGTCGGTTGGATTGCAAAGACGTTCAACTACATCAACCGTGTTACTAAACGCTTCCGCTTTCGGTCTATGAGGGTACGTGGACACACTCTCCCCGCTCGTTGCTATGCATCTCCTAGATGGATCTTGCGTGATCGTAGGTAAATTTTTTGAAATACTGCGTTCCCCAACACCTTCATGGGCCCTAGTGGAGAGAGGAGGCGGCGGCCAGGTGGTGGCGCCCCCCCCCAAGCCCAAACCGAATTGGACTAGCGTTGGGGGGCCTTTCCTTCTCTTCTCCTCCTCCTTCCCTCCTTCTCCTAGTGGGAATAGGGGGGGCGAATCCTACTTGGACCAGGAGTCCAAGTAGGACTCCCCCCATGGCACGCCCCCCCTTGGGCCAGCCACCTCTCCCCCCCCTTTATATACATGGGAGGGGGCACCCCAAAGGCACACCAAGTCTTTTCTTAGCCGTGTGCGGTGCCCCCCTCCACAGTTACACACCTCGGTCATATCATCGTAGTGCTTAGGCAAAGCCCTGCACCGGTAACTTCATCATCACCGTCGCCACGCCATCGTGCTGATGGAACTCTCCCTCGGCCTCAACTGGATCAAGAGTTCGAGGGACGTCATCGAGCTGAACGTGTGTTGAACGTGGAGGTGCCATACGTTCGGTGCTTGGATCGGTTGCATCGCGAAGATATTCGACTACATCAACCGCGTTACTAAACGCTTGCGCTTTCAGTCTACGAGGATACGTGGACACACTCTCCACGCTCGTTGCTATGCATCTCCTAGATAGATCTTGCGTGATCGTAGGTAAAAAAATTTAATACCGCGTTCCCCAACAATGATGTAAATAATTGTTGAAAAACATAACCACCTGACAACATATGTGAAAATAGCACTATAATTTACAAACCATATGCACGATAAGTTACATACAAAAATCACGGTATTTAGTTCAACCAAGAAGGTAAAAAATTGTTGAAAAACACATCCCCTAATAACTTCTACGATATATCTATCTGGCACACCATATCGTTTTGACAAAATTGCCGAACAACCTGCCTGCCCTTTGATCCCGATTGCTAGATCCACGCGGAGTTCGCGGCCCTCCTCCATCCCCGCTCGATTCATGGGGGAAACCCAGTCGTGCTCTTTCTTCGTCCTCTTTTTCGACTTACTCCCCAACCCCAAACCAGCAGCTATCGCATATGCTGGCGACCTCACCGTCTTGCGCCGTCCTCCGCCGCTGCCCCTAGCATCTCCACATCCCCTTCCCTCACCCTATCACCCTATCTGAGGCCCAAAATCGAGCAGCCAGGTCAGCCGACGGTTAGATCCACCACGGCCTCCGCGGTATGTCCGGATCCGTACCCTCGTGACGCGACGGAGGTGCTCGAGGGTGGTCGCGGCCACATGCGCCGAGAATGGTCTGAGACGACGGAAGGTTGAGGATGGAAGTGCCCGAGAGCTCGCAAGCGGCCGTGGTGTGAATCATCGTGCCACGGTCTGGACGCAGTTGTTCAAGTACAATGATACCCAGATGGGGAAGTTGAGCATTGTTGCTCGAATGGCACCATCGTGCCCAAGTCTGGATGCGGCTCAAACAAATTCAGCGCTCCAAATGCAGGTGTTCAAGATGCCATTGGATACCAAACAAACAAAGTTATTTGAAAAACATACCCCTGTTAATTAACTTATGTAAAAACAGCATGGTAATATACGAATAACATGGACAATAACTTACATACAAACACCTAGTTAAATTTGACCAAGGGGGGAAAAGTTGTTGAAAAACATATCCCCGGTAACTTGTATGAAAATAGCACGCTAAAATGTGAACCGTATACCTAATAACTTACGTACAACCGCCACGGTAAGTTTGACCAAGGGAGAAAAGTTGTATG
>NC_057796.1:80577583-80636590 GCF_018294505.1 Triticum aestivum | reverse complement strand
GGTTGTTGAAAAATATACCGCGGTAACTTCTATGTAAATAGCATGGCAATATATGAAGCGCATACCTAAAAACTTAAGTACAAACACCACGGTAATATTTGACCAAGGGGAAAAGGTTATTCAGAAACATACCCCGATAACTTCTATGTAATTAGCATGATAAAAGATGAACCCCATACATGATAATTTACGTGCACACACTGTGGTGTTTTGCATCTAAAAAGAAGGGAAGGGACGCCCAGGTTTGTGAACTATGTGAACCGATGTGAAACATGTAGAAAAAAAATATGGAACTAGGGTGCATAGTCCTAATACCCGAACAAGTGAGGCTGCCGTTTTGAATTTTAAGTTACTGTCTTTTTAATTTCATCTTAGCAAGATACAATTAGTGTGTAAATTGTTTTTAGTTAGTAAAGCCGACTAGCCCAACTGGATGTTGTTGCTAAATTTAGTATGTGGGTTGTGTGTTCGATCCACCAACAATGCCTTCTTTTTACATATTTTTGTCCAGGGAAAAGAATATGGTGGACGCGGGATCGAAGGAGGGGGTTGTTCGGGACGACGCGGGATTGAATAGGAGGTCGCCATTTCTTTTTCCTATTTTTTTGCGGGGGGAGGGGGGATAATCGGGAGGAGCCCAGAAAATCAGGAAGGAGGCGGACTGTTCGGGGCGACGTGGGATCACAGGGTGGTACTTTTGCAATCTGTCACACGATTGACATATATCGC
The DNA here is from genome assembly GCF_018294505.1 of Triticum aestivum. NCBI lineage: Eukaryota > Viridiplantae > Streptophyta > Magnoliopsida > Poales > Poaceae > Triticum > Triticum aestivum. The sequence goes on along the minus strand of NC_057796.1, from coordinate 80,635,861 downwards.
AGTCCAAATGTTAAACATAAATCATACTCCCTCCATACCAAAATACTTGCAAGACATTTTTGCAGTTCAATTAGTAAGTATAAGTACGGTCGCAAGACCGAAACTCAAAGGAATTGACGGGGGCCTGCACAAGCGGTGGAGCATGTGTACAAGTTTATAGAGCCAACCAGACACAATAAACGGCATGCCAGAATATATTGTACCGGGAATATAGGAACATAAATGATGAATCTTTTGTATTCAGAACCAATGCATTACACGTGGAACCAGTTTTTCTTGATCTGAGCGGAACTTTTTTTCCTGATGTGTATATTGCTTGCAGGAAATCAGGTCGTCTATACTGTTGCTAGCAAGGCAGACAGTATTGCAAATACTTCACAGCATGTTGCAAAATCAAGGGCCGGCCTGAAGTGGGCCGTGCGTGTCTGGCCCGGAACAGCGGCGGCAGGAAGGAAGAAGTGCCGAAGGAGCACTGCCAAACGCCACCGGCGGCGATGCCCCGCGCGCCGCCCGTCTCCTCCGCCGTCTCCAAGCTCCACTCGCGATGCCACTCCCTCTCCACCATGAAGCAGCTGCACGCCCACCTCCTCCACCACCACCGCCCCTTCCCGTACAACCACTTCCTCTCCAAGCTCCTCTCTATCTCCTCCCCCTCCTCCGCCACCACCACCGCCGCCGCCGCCGACTACGCCCTCCTCCTGCTCGCCTCGCACCCGGCTCCCACCGCCTTCTCCTTCAACGTCGCCCTCCGCTTCTTCGCCGCCTCCCGCCCGCGCGTCTCCCTCCAGCTCTCCCTCCGCATGCTCCGCTCCGCGCTCCGCCCGGACGCCTACACGCTCCCTTTCCTCCTCCTCGCCGCGGCCCGGTGCCCCGCGCCTGCCTTCGCCGTCTCGGCGCACGCGCTCCTGCAGAAGCTCGGCCTACACAACCACGACCACACCGTCCACTCCCTCATCACCATGTACTCCAACCTCGGCCGCCCCCGCGCCGCCCGCAGGGTGTTCGACGGAATCCTCCGGCGGGACGTCGTCTCCTGGAACTCCATGATAAAGGCGTATCAGGCGGCGGGGATGAAGGACGACGCGGCGCGCATGTTCCGTGCGATGGTCGCCGAGGGCGCGGTGGCGCCCAACACGGTGACCGTGGCGGTCGTGCTTGCCGCGTGCAGGGACGCCGGGGACCTGGCGCTTGGCAGATGGTTGGAGGAGTGGGTGAGATCCACGGGGATGGAGGTGGGATCGCTAGTCGGCTCGGCTCTCGTTGGGATGTACGAGAAATGCGGAGAGATGGCGGAGGCGAGGAGAGTGTTCGACGCCATCGCTGACAAGGATAACGTCGCTTGGAATGCCTTGATCACTGGGCAAGTATTGATAGATCCACTTCGGTCCTCATTTTGAAATAATATTCTCTAATGAATGTAATCTTGTCTGGCCTGCCTGATCATTTGTCTATGGTGTGTATGATGACGCAGGTACGCACAGAATGGCATGTCAAAGGAAGCCATTTCCCTATTTCACAGCATGCGTCAAGCAGGGGCACGTCCAGATAAGATAACCTTGGTGGGGGTGCTCTCGGCCTGTGCTGCAGTTGGAGCTCTGGAGCTAGGCACCGAACTCGACAGCTATGCCTCACAAAGAGGCTTCTATAGCAATGTCTACGTTGGGACTGCTTTGGTGGATATGTACTCAAAGTGTGGAGATCTTACCAGAGCCATACAAGTGTTTGAGAAATTGCCATGCAAGAATGAAGCTTCATGGAACGCCTTGATTTGTGGTCTTGCTTTTAATGGGCGAGGCCATGAAGCTATTCGGCAGTTTGAACTGATGAGGAAGGAGGAAGGGCTCCGGCCGGACGATATCACTTTCATAGGAGTACTTTCTGCTTGTGTGCATGCAGGGTTGCTGAAAGATGGTCGGCGTTGGTTCAATTCCTTGACATCTGGGTTCCAAATCATTCCCAAGATCGAGCACTACTCCTGCATGGTTGATTTATTGGCACGTGCCGGACATTTAGAAGAAGCATGGGATTTCATTGAGAAGATCCCTGGTAAGGCGGATGCGGTGATGTTGGGGGCTTTGCTTGCCGCTTGTCGGAAATGCAAAAATGTTGAAGTCAGTGTCAAGGTCATCAACAGGATCATGCTGCTGGAGCCCTCAAACTCGTGGAACTACGTGGTTTCATCCAAGATATATGCAAGCTCAGATAGATTAGATGACTCTGCACGGATGAGAGGGCTGATGAGAGAGAGAGGTGTCAGCAAAATTCCAGGCTGCAGCTGGCTTGAAGTTAGCGGCAGAGTTCTTGAATTCTATGCAGGGGATGAACCACAGCATGGTGCGGAGGATATGTATCAACTCCTCGACATGCTTGTTGATGAGATGAGACTGGAGGGATATGTTCCAAATCTTGATCTGGTTTAACACACAACTAGATGCAGATCAACCTCAGTATCGCAGTCTTACTAAAATTTGTTTTCTGGATTGGTACATGTCAAGGAGGCTGTCATGCGTGAAAGAAAGGAGGCGACTCTTGTTTTTTTCTCAGAGGAGCAGAAACATCTGCTGAAATGCTGAATATAAATGTTGGATTCCCAAGATGGAACATTGCTTTGCATTCCTTCTATACGACTAGATACCAGGACTGAACCAGGTCTATTTTGAACCACCTATCAACAGAGATCTTTGAATTATGGCAGCAGCATGCTTAGTCATGTGCAAAAAGTTTTGGCTGCTTGAGCTATGTCTATGAAAATACCTGATTCAGTTGTTGCTACCGCTGAAACTTCCAACAGGCCATTTCAATTCACCAATGGAGTCAATTGGTTTTGCGAGCTGTCAGAACATGCTAAATAACCGCAAATATGGAAAACCATACTCAGGACTCTAGTCTAAAAGAAAAATGATTTGGCACGGGCCTATTGTTGGAGTTATTGGAAAAATGGCATTCCAGGTGGAGTGTAGATGGTGGTATCCAGAGGAGCTACGTTTGCTCCAAGTCAGCATTCATGTAGATTTTGTTTTGGTAGATTCTTCAGGTAAGAATGGCCCTACTGGGTTTTTCCCCCTGGTTGTCTGTGTAGATTGTAAGCTTATCTTTTAAAGTTGTTGCAGAGGTCAGGAGCTGGGATATTCTTACTGCCAGAATCATCTTGAATACGTGACTGATCAATCAATTCTTGGAACAATGGATCAAGACAGAACTCTTTCAGTGAAATACTTATAGGCTCTAGGATCCTACACTATATGTCCGTTTCCCACTCTAACAATCCTATATAAGTACTCTGTACTGCAAAACAGACCAAACCATCTACCACTTAACTTATGTATCCTACACTATTTTGCTCGTTTCCAACCTCCCGGTTCACAATCTTCGAATTGCTGTTTCAGAGAAGACTTGTGCAATGTGCAGTCTTCAGCACCGTGCGACATCAGCATCTTCTGTTCGCGCTATAGCTGGGTGTGGTATAGTGTCTATGGTTTGGTTGTAAATACTGCATTATGGCTGTTTGCCTTATTCCTGCTTTTAATACAAAGGTTATCCTGTTTTAATATCGGATGGGTTTATGTCAATTGCGTGTTTTTCACTGAACAGATTGTACGCGCAATCTATATACTGCCATTTATGTCCGTTTCCCACTCAAGGACCAGAATGTGCTCATGATTCTTTTCCCTTGGACAATCCGGTATATGCTCATCAGCTCATGTCGGTATCTGGACTTTTCTTGTATCAATGGCAGTCGGATCGTTGCTCACGTGGATTATGCGACACCTTCTTTAACAACATAAACTCTTGTGAGTTTGATGGATGAAAACAGCGTTGATCGATGTTAAAAAAAAGCTTAAAAAACAAGCCAGCGTCTTAGGAGATGGAGCAAGTCTATTTTCTCTAACCACAAAGTCCAGCTCCACGTGGCCTTTGAGATCATTCTCCGTCTGGATGTTGCACAAGAACAAACGTTGCTTAGCAGCGGTGAGTGGAATCTCTGTAAAGAGCTGAAGAGGAAAGTTGTGGCTCCGGCGGTTCTCAAGCGGGCGAGAAAGAGGCAAAGTTCGCGAATTACGTTGCTCAAAGAAGGGGATGCCAGCACGCGTTCTCTTCCACATCCGTATGAACCATCGCCGTAGGAAAAACTTCATTCACCGCCTTAAACACAATAACGGCTGGGTCATGAATCATGATCAAAAGAAGGGCATCATCCAGAGCCACTTTACCAAAGCCATGGAGAAGAGTGCCCCGCGCTCCAAGGACTTCAACTGGAATTGTATCCCGCCATCGACTTATGATCTCTCGGACCTAGGTGCCGTGTTCACCGAGGACGAGGTCCGTGCAGCCATTAACGAACTCCCAGGCGATAAAGCTTCGGGCCCCGACGGTTTCACCGGGATTTTTTTCGAGTGCTGGGACATCATAAAACCGGAAGTTATGCAAGTGATCAACAATTTTTCCAACCTGCATACCACAAACCTACATTGGCTCAACTCGGCCAACATAGCCCTCATCCGGAAAAAAGATGGCGCAAAGGACATATCCAACTTTAGACCCATCAGTCTCATTCATGCGACTGCCAAGATCATTGCTAAGATGATGGCCACTCGACTTGCCCCTCACATTGAAGACGAGTAATGCTAGAGAATGATGCACCTTGGGTGCTCTCCTTCTATTCAGGTGTATATGTAGTATATGTACAACACGGCACAATGGCGCAGGAGGGAGAGAGAGAAGCCTGTGGTGTGCGCAGGGAGTGGGAGATCGTGTGTGAGTACGTGGGTGACCACGTACGTGCATGGGAAAAGCATGCAACTGCTAACACCCCGCCACAGCTGGAGCATCCGGTGGCCGGATGCACAAGCTGGACCGAAAGTCTTGGAATGCCGGCGAGGGGAGCCCTTTCGTCAAGACATCGGCGAACTGTTGCTTGGTGGGGACATGCACGACACGGAACTCACCAAGTGCCACCTTCTCTCGGACGAAGTGAATGTCCAGCTCTATATGCTTGGTCCGCCGGTGATGAACTGGGTTCGCCGCCATGTACACCGAGGAGATGTTGTCGCCGAAGACGACCGTGGCCTTCGGTAGGGGTACGCGGAGTTCGCCAAGGAGTTGGCGCAGCCAGCAACACTCGGCAACCGTGCTGGCGACGGCAGGGTACTCAGCCTCCGCGCTCGAGCTCGAGTCTGTGGCCTGGCGCTTGCTCGACCAGTACACGAGGGAGTCGTCGAGGAAGGCGACATAGCCGGATGTCGAACGACGTGTGTCGGGGTAGCCGGCCCAGTCGGCGTCCGTACGCGACCAGGTCGAGGGAGGCAGAGCGATGAAGATGAAGCCTGTGGCTCACCGTGCCCCGTGGGTAGCGCAAGATGCGCTTGACTAGGGCAAGATGGACTGTACACGGTGTTGGGGAACGTAGCATGCAATTTCAAAAAAATTCCTACGATCACGCAAGATCTATCTAGGAGATGCATAGCAACGAGAGGGGGAGAGTGTGTCCACGTACCCTCGTAGATCGAAAGCAGAAGCGTTAGGTTAATGCGGTTGATGTAGTCGAACGTCTTCACGATCCAACCGATCCAAGTACCGAACGTACGGCGCCTCTGTGTTCAGCACACGTTCAGCTCGATGACGTCCCTCGAACTCTTGATCCAGTAGAGGGTCGAGGGAGAGTTCCGTCAGCACGACATCGTGGTGATGGTGATGGTGATGTGATCCGCGCAGGGCTTTGCCTAAGCACTACGACGCTATGACCGGAGGAGTAAACTGTGGAGGGGGGCACCGCACACGGCTAAGAGAACTATTGGTGTGCCCCCCGCCCCCGTATATAGAGGAGGGGAGGAGGAGGTGGCCGGCCCTAGGGGTGGCGCGCCATGGGGGGGAGTCCTACTAGGACTCCACTCCTAGGAGGATTCGCCCCCCTTCCTTCCAACGGAGAGGGGAACGGGGAAAGAGGGGAGAGGGAGAAGGAAAGGGGGGGGGCGCCCTCACCCCTTGTCCAATTCGGATTGGGCAGGGGGGAGGCGCGCGCCACCTCCTATGGCCTACCTCCCTCTCTCCACTATGGCCCATGAGGCCCATTAACTTTCTCGGGGGGTTCCGGTAACCTCTCGGTACTCTGAGAAATCCCTGAACCTCTTCGGAACCATTCTGGTGTCCGTATATAACCTTCCAATATACCAATCTTTACCTCTCGACCATTTCAAGACTCCTCGTCATGTCCGTGATCTCATCCGGGACTCCGAACAAACTTCGGTCACCAAAACACACAACTCATAATACAAATCGTCATCAAAAGTTAAGCGTGCGGACCCTACGGGTTCGAGAACTATGTAGACATGACCGAGACACATCTCCGGTCAATAACCAATACGGAACCTGGATGCTCATATTGGTTCCTACATATTCTACGAAGATCTTTATCGGTCAAACCGCATAATGATATACGTCATTCCCTTTGTCATCGGTATGTTACTTTCCCGAGATTCGATCGTCGGTATCCTCATACCTAGTTCAATCTCGTTACCGGCAAGTCTCTTTACTCGTTCTGTAATGCATCATCCCGTAACTAACTCATTAGTCATATTGCTTGCAAGGCTTATAGTGATGTGCATTACCGAGAGGGCCCAGAGATACCTCTCCGATACTCGGAGTGACAAATCCTAATCTTGATCTATGCCAACCCAACAAACACCTTCGGAGACACCTGTAGAGCATCTTTATAATCACCCAGTTATGTTGTGACGTTTGATAGCACACAAGGTGTTCCTCCGGTATTCGGGAGTTGCATAATCTCATAGTCAGAGGAATATGTATAAGTCATGAAGAAAGCAATAGCAATAAAACTTAATGATCATTATCCTAAGGTAACGGATGGGTCTTGTCCATCACATCATTCTCTAATGATGTGATCCCATTCATCAAATGACAACACATGTCTATGGTTAGGAAACTTAACCATCTTTGATTAACGAGCTAGTCTAGTAGAGGCATATTGATGTCTACTACGTAAATTTATTCTTGTAGACTCGTGTTGGGCCTCCAAGCGCAGAGTTTTGTAGGACAGTAGCAATTTTCCCTCAAGTGGATGACCTAAGGTTTATCAATCCGTGAGAGGTGTAGGATGAAGATGGTCTCTCTCAAGCAACCCTGCAACCAAATAACAAAATGTCTCTTGTGTCCCCAACACACCAAATACAATGGTAAATTATATAGGTGCACTAGTTCGGCGAAGAGATGGTAATAAAAGTGTAGTAATGATAGTAGATATCGATTTTTGTGATAGGGACAATAAAAAGCAGCAAGGTAGCAATTGATAAAACGGAGCACAAACGGTATTGCAATGCTTGAAAATGAGGCCTAGGGTCCGTACTTTCGCTAGTGCAATCTCCCAACAATGCTAATATAATTGGATCACATAACCATCCCTCAACGTGCAACGAAGAATCACTCCAAAGTTCTTATCTAGTGGAGAACATAAGAAGAAATTTTTTGTAGGGTACGAAACCACCTCAAAGCTATTCTTTCCGTTTGATCTATCCTAGAGTTCGTACTAAAATAACACAAGCTATTCTTTCCGATCGATCTAATCAAGAGTTTGTACTAAAATAACACCAAATAATTTCAGATTCAATATACTCAATCCAACACAAAGAACTTCAAGGAGTGCCCCAAGATTTCTACCGAAGAAACAAAGACAAGAACGTGCATCAACCCCTATGCATAGATTACCAAAAAAGGCTTTCGCACCGCTTTATAAATAAAGCAAATCGCCAAGAGCACACATACACGGACTAGTCCAGAACACACACACCCAAGTCACACAAAAAGAAGTACAGAGGTTCTGCTGAGGGCACAGCTCAACAAGCCCAAAAAAAAGGCGCGGCCGAGGCCGGAACATGCCGGGCGTCTAATCTAGCTCCGGGGGAGGCGGAGGGGGCGGCAGCGACAGACAAATGGCCATCAAGCAAAGGTCGATGATGAAGGCGGAGATGCCATCTCGATTCTCAGGGCGGCTAAGCGCCCGCCAAAGCTGCAAGTAACCAGACAGTTTCGAAGAGCGCGTCAGTAGCCCGTCAAAGAGGAATGCGCTGAATCACAAGCTTATTGCGAATCGTCCAGAGGGTCCAAGCGAGCACTCCAATCTCAAGCCACCTAATGTGGCGAGAGGGCAGAGGGGAGTTCTAGAGTTCGGCGAAGAGGTCGGGGAAGTTGGTGTGGCACCAATTACCTCCCACAACCTCTCTAAAGCAGGTCCACATGAATTGAGCAGAGACACAGGAGAAGAAGATGTGATTCGAATCTTCAATGGTACCACACAGCGGGCAGAGGCCGGACCCTGGGCCATTGCGTTTGCGGACCTCCACCCCAGACGGCCCTATGCATAGATTACCCCAATGTCACCTCGGGAATCCGCGAGTTGAGTGCCAGAACATATATCAAGTGGATCCATACGGTACCCATTGTCACCACGAGTATTCAATCAGAACAAGATAGAGAGGGAAAACACCATATGATCCGACTATGTTAACAAAGCCCACGATACATCAAGATCGTGACATCACAAGAACACGAGAGAGAGAGAGAGAGATTAAACACATAGCTACTGGTACAAACCCTCAGCCCCGAGGGTGGACTACTCCCTCCTGATCGTGGTGGCCGCTGGGATGATGAAGATGGCCACCGGAGATGATTCCCCCCTCCGGCAGGGTGCCGGAACGGGTCTAGATTGGTTTTCGGTGGTTACAGAGCCTTGCGGCAGCGGAACTTCTGATCTAGGTTAACCCCGAAGGGTTTCGGAATATTTCGGAATTTATAGTGCAAAGAAGGGGTGCGGGAGGCCACCGAGGTGGGCACAACCCACCTTGCCCCCCTCGGGGCACCCCCCAGGTGCTTCTTTGGCCTATCAGGAGTCTTCTGGCCCATAAAAATCTCCGTGGAGTTTCGTGGTGTTTGGACTCCGTTTGATATTGATTTTACGCGGTGTAAAAGACAAGCAAAAAACAGCAACTGGCACTGGGCACTGGGTCAATAGGTAAGTCCCAAAAAATGATATAAAGTTGCTATAAAATGATTGTAAAACATCCAAGAATGATAAAATAACAGCATGAATACTTCACAAATTATAGATACATTGGAGACGTATCAGCATCCCCAAGCTTAATTACTGCTCTTCCTCGAGTAGGTAAATGATAAAAGAAATAATTTATGAAGTGTGAATGCTAGCAAAGTGCATAAGTTTGATCAATGACAGTTTCAATCACTTTTCCTAGCATCATAACATCAATTCTTTCTCATAAAATTTCTCATGTTGTAGTGGCAACCAATTCACATGTTAAGGTTTAAACAATGAACTCTCTTGAAACCCAACAACCTATGTTCTTAGTCACTAAGCAATTGCAATTCAACATATTCAACAGAGTTTAAGTAAGAGCTCCACATACTCAACCATCTTATAGTCTTCTATGATAGCTAACACTCACCGCATACACATGAGAAAAACGTTTCAACCGGACACATAGAAAGATAGGGGCTTATTGTTTTGCCTCCCAACGTATTCACCTCAAGGGTGATGTCAACAATAATAACTCATGCTACCCATATTCAACCGGAGATATGTGCCTAGATCTTTCCTCACCACATGATGCTTGGCAAAAGAGAAACATAAAAAGGGAATAGAGAGAATAAGTTTGACTCTTTGCATGAAAGTAAATACATAAAAGTAAAAGATAGGCCCTTCGCAGAGGGAAGTAGGGATTTGTAGAGGTGCCAGAGCTCAAAGCGAAAATTGAGAGATAAAAACATTTTGAGAGGTATACTTTTCCCACCAACGAAAACAACTTAGAGCTCCCAACACTTTCCATGCTAGATATATCATAGGAGGTTCCCAAACAGAAAATAAAGTTTATTCCTTTTTCCACCATAATTTCACTTTCCATGGCTAGCCGTATCCACGGGTGCCCTCCATACCAACACTTTCCAAGGAATTTATTATTTGACAACATAAAGCAAATTCATTTTTCATTTCGGGACTGGGCATCCCTAAAACCTTTGCCTTACTCTCGTGCAATGACAAGTGAATAAACACTCATCGTGAGAATAACACATCTAGCATGGAAAATATTGGCCATCCCCCACCGCCTCGCGAGCGATGCGAGCACACAAAAGATAAATTTATTTTTGAAAATTAGAGATGGCACATACAAATTTGCTTAGAACGGCATGAAATACCGCATATAGGTAGGTATGGTGGACTCTTGAAAATAATATTTGGGTTTAAGGGTTTTTGGATGCACAAGTAGTATCTCTACTTGGTGCGGAATTTTTGGCTAGCAAGATGGGGGGCAAGCACCACATGTTAAAGGATGAAAGAACATGCGGTGCCCCCATGTTTGGTTTTGGTAATTGATGACAATATTTATGGACTAATGGTTGCCTTGAGTTATATTTGAAGGTTTTGTCCATAGGCTTTTCTTGGAGTACATGTGTTGGTTTCAAGGAGAGTTTGTGTCGACCAAGGTGCTATTCGAGGAATTATCCAAAGATTGGTCATGTGAGTGTTGAGCTTATTGCAAGCATGTCTTGGAGAAGAAGATTGTGTGACCATTCATGTATATCTTCAAGACATCATCCAAATGAAGAGAGTTGGAAAGATTCAAGGTTAATCAAGACTAAGTCAAGAGTGAATCAACTTGATCAACTCACAAAGCGTAGAAGATGTACCGAGAGGGATCAAGCGATCCCATGGTATGGTAAGCATTGTCAATTACGCTTTGTGTACTAACCCATGATCTTCGTGAGAGTTCTTTGTGGGGTTAGGTTGCGGTGTGCAAGTTCAAGTGAAGCATCATGAAGAGATCAAATGCTTGAAGCCTGCCATCCATTGTGGTGACAATGGACTTGTGAAGATGTGCGGAAGAGTGGCTCACCCATAGTGGAGTATGGGGGAGCAATCAACTAGTCTTCATCGAGCCAACGCAACCAAGAAAGGTGGTCCAACTTGAGGGAGTCAAGATCGTCATCATCTAGCTCAAGTGGACCATGTGCAAGGCAAAGGTTTGCCCTTGATAGGTTTTCTATTTTACCGGTCTCATGATGGTAGTTGGGAGACCGGGTTATAGGATCGATTGCCGTACTATCAAGGGGGGCTCTCAATGAGTAGCTTGATCGTATCGTTCGTAGAGAGCTCAAACCATTGCATCCTTGCATCATCTTTTTTGGTTCTTGTTTGGTTCTTCTCCTTGTGAGATTTGGAGCTTATGGTCATTTTCATGACAAGCTCGAGTTCATCGAAAACGGAGTTCACATGCATCTTCTATGATGTTTTCGATGTTGGAGGTTATGCCGGTTCTTCTCGGTTGGAGGTTTCACTCCTCTATTTGTTAGGCATACCTCCCCTGCCTCTTCTTACTATAACTAGTCACTGTTTTGGTGCTACTCGTCGTCTTGTATCCAACAAGCTTGAGTTTGCTCAATTCGGAGCTCATTTGCAGAAGTTTTCGCAGTTCTGGTTTTCCTCGGAGTTTACTTGTTTTCATGGAAGTGGCATAAGGATGGCGCCTGTGGTAGTACCGCTGGGCCAGAGCGGCAGTACCGTGTATCGCCACAAGCGGTAGTACGCTGCCCCACAGCGGTAGTACCGCCCATGGCCATAAGCGGTAGTACGGCTCCGGTTCCGCGCTGGTACCGCCTCGACTCGAGACGTGGTTTTCTCGTGTCAGGTTCAGCGGCAGTAGTAGCGGCAGTAGGAGCGGTAGTACCGCTCGTGTGCGGTAGTACCGCGGCTACCACCGCCCCTAGTGCCACTCAATGGCCCTCCTCCTTGTTCCTTCTCCCTGTGCTTGTGGTGGGCGCTGTGCGCGGTCCCAGCGGTAGTACCGCTGGGCCAAGCGGCAGTACCGCTGCGGCCAACGGTAGTACCGCTGGCTCCAGCGGTAGTGCCGCTCATACGGCTCTGCCTCGCCCTCTATTTTGCTCCGCTCTCCGTGTTCTACCGCCCGGGCGGTAGTACCGCTCGTGCGCGGACTGAGCACATAACGGTTGGATTCGGGAGCTGTCATGGAATTGTCACGGCAGATGTCCTTGAGCTAGGACTTAATCGTGGAGCCATCGCAGGTAGGAAGCTTAAAGGGGTTAAGCGGGACAAGGAATACGAGGGTTTATACTGGTTCGGCCCCTTACAGTGAAGGTAAAATCCTACGTCCAGTTTGAGGTGGTATTGATTAGGGTTTCGATAACCAGGGGGCTAAACCGCTATGCCTGGCTTTCGATGAGATTGTTCTTGTCCCTAAACCGCTGCCGGGTCCTCCCTTTATATAGGGAGGCTGACGCCCAGCAGCTCTCAGAGTCCCGGCCGGCTCATAAGAGTGTCCGGCTCGGACTCTCAACTATTCTTGCCTTACACCACAAGTTCTACCATAATAATGATATTAACTACGGGCTTTTAAGCCATATCCGGGTCTTAAGCCCATCTTCGGCCCACCGTCTTTAAGCTTGGCGTCGGGCTTCTGGCAATGACCATTAGAGTAACCCGGCCCCTCCTGGCGGGTGACTCTAAGGTCTATATCCTCAACATTAGGCCCCAGATTGATTTGAGCCGGCTCATGTCAATCTTCAATTCCTTCGGCAGAAAATCGTCGGCTTACAATTGCATGAAGACCATAACCCGGCGTGACGTCATCCTCTGGACTCCGGATAATCCGCCGTGACGTCATCTTCCATTAAGCCCGTTTTTTACTCCGCCAGATCCGCAACGGATCTTTGCATTTACTGTCATCCCGAAAATCGAGGCGTTTCGTGAGGAGATAACCATGCCGTGGACTCCTTGATCCTCGCGCCCACTCATGAGCCCGCCCTTATAAATAGGCCGGCCCGACGGGCTTCTCTGCCACCCTTCTTCCTCCTCGCGCCACTGCTCCTCTACCCGAGCTCGAACTCTGCCGCCGTCGCCTCGCCCCCGGTCTTCGTCAACGTTGGCCGCTGCATCACCCTGACTCGTACCAGACAAACGGCGGAAACCTCCGCTCCTCTTCAGCATCAGTGAGTCCTTGCTACTCCATGGGGCAGATCCGCACTAGGGTTTCATCGTTATCCCTCTGTTCTTCGTAGTTCTTCGCGGGCCTCAGTAGATTTGATTTTTACTGCCTCCTTTTGATCTTAGACCTGCATAGAACTATTGCGGTGACTGTTTAGCACCCATTTTATATGCAAGCAGCTCTCTTTGTACTGCATAAGAACCTTGTTCGAGCCCAAGAACTCCCTCGCTTCTGTTTCTAGGTCTAGAAATTTTCCTTTTGCCCGACCATTTTGATCCGAAATAGTTACTGCAATGTGTGAAACCTGTTTTACCACACTTAGTAAAAAACTGCCATCATTGAGTCTCGGCGGTTTACATTTCCGGTTTAAAGAAACCACGCGCCGTAGAACCTTCCGGCTTAGCTGTGATAAGGCTTGTAGACAATCAAATTACTCTCAACCCCTCGGCGGCTTAAATAGCCCGATGCACTTAAGTGTATACCATTAGTCCCCTTCATAAGCCGCCACCTTGACATTGAACTGTAGATTTCTTCCGGCTCATAATTAACCCGGACGTTTTTCCTTTTATCATAGACTGCCGACTTTCACCATGCCTCCCAAAGCTCCCAAAGCCTCCATTACTTGCAACTGGATGAGGTCCAATGTCACCAATGATACCCTAGCGGATTTTGTTAAGTCTGGATATCTGCCCAAGAAGGACATCATGTCCTATCGTGCCCCTGACCCATCAGAAGAGAGTCCACAGCCAAAGATCTTTATTGGTCAAACCGCATAACAACATGCGTTGTTCCCTTTGTCATCGGTATGTTACTTGCCCGAGATTCGATCGTCGGTATCTCAATACCTAGTTAAATCTTGTTACCGGCAAGTCTATTTACTCATTCCGTAATGCATCATCCCGCAACTAACTCATTAGTTACATTGCTTGCAAGGCTTATAGTGATGTGCATTACTGAGAGGGCCTAGAGATACCTCTCTGACAATCGGAGTGACAAATCCTAATCTTGATCTATGCCAACTCAACAAGTACCATCGGAGACACCTGTAGAGCACCTTTATAATCACCCAGTTACGTTGTGACGTTTGGTAGCACACGAAGTGTTCCTCCGGTATTCGGGAGTTGCATAATCTCATAGTCATAGGAACATGTATAAGTCATGAAGAAAGTAATAGCAATATACTAAATGATCAAATGCTAAGCTAACGGAATGGGTCAAGTCAATCACATCATTCTCTAATGATGTGATCCCGTTAATCAAATGACAACTCATGTCTATGGTTAGGAAACATAATCATCTTTGATTCAATGAGCTAGTAAAGTAGAGGCATACTAGTGACACTCTGTTTGTCTATGTATTCACACATGTACTAAGTTTCCGGTTAATACAATTCTAGCATGAATAATAAACATTTATCATGATATAAGGAAATATAAATAACAACTTTATTATTGCCTCTAGGGCATATTTCCTTCAATATTTTGATGGGGGCTCACAATCACAAAAGATTTCTAGGATAGTGTATTTGCATGTGAAAGTTCTCTTCCTTAGACTAATTATTCGTGAATTGCTTGAATGACCAATATTGTGATTGTCAAGCCTCAAAAGATTTCACTTTCTAAACCCAATGTGAAGCTACCACTAGGCATGATATGATTTCAACTTCATGATATTCAGTTCATTCAACAATTTACTCATAGGATATAAGTGAAGCACAAGAGTAAATGACAAACTACTGCAAAATGATATAAGTGAAGATCATGCGAGTAGTTAAGTAAATAGATAGCTATGTGAGGACTCTCTCTTATTTATAAAAAAATAGATCTAAGTAATTTATTAAAACATCAATCAAAACAAAACAAAATGACATTCCAAGGATAGCACACATCATGTGAAGAAGCAAAAACTTAGGCTCAACCGATATAACCGATAATTGTTGAAGAAGAAAGGTGGGATGCCTACCGGGGCATCCCCAAGCTTAGATGCTTGAGACTTCTTGAAATATTATCTTGGGTGCCTTGGGCATCCCCAAGCTTGAGATTTTGTGTCTCCTTAATTCCTTTTATCACGGTTTTCCTAAATCTCAAAAACTTCATCCAAACAAAACTCAACAAGAACTCGTGAGATAAGTTAGTATAAATCAATGCAAAAACCTTATCATTCTCTACTGTAGCAAATCACTAAAATTATTATTCAACATTGCATAATAAATGCCTCTGTATATTTAATACTCCTATCCTCAAATAGAATCATTAAATAAGCAAACATATGCAAACAATGCAAACATAACAGCAATCTGCCAAACAGTACAGTCTGTAAAGAATGCAAGAGTATCAATACTTATTCAACTCCAAACTTTATGAAATTCTACCACACTGTAGAAAATTTATCAGATCTTAATTTGAAAAAAGTTTCAACATTTTATCACACTCTGACTTTCCTCGGGAATTTTTGCAACACCGATAAACTTTCTGTTTTCAAACAGCAACATGTATACTTGCAAGATAAGCATGGCAAAAGGCTATCAATGCCACTTTTATTGAAATAAAAGATGCAATATTCTAAATAACAGCAAGCAAATACTAACAAAATAAATTGATGCTCCAAGTAAAACTCATATCATGTGACAAATGAAAACATAGCTCCAAGTGAGGTTACCGATAATGTTGAAGACGAAAGAGGGGATGCCTTCCGGGGCATCCCCAAGCTTAGTTGCTTGGATATTCCTTGAATATTATCTTGGGGTTCCTTGGGAATCCCCAAGCTTAGGGTCTTGTCACTCCTTATTCTCCTCATATCGATATCTCACTCAAAACTTGAAAACTTCAATCACACAGAACTTAACGGAACTTCGTGAGATAGGTTAGTATGATAAAGAGCAAACCATTTCACTTTGGTACTGTCAAAGACAAGATTCATAATTTTTTCCACACAATTAATACTGTAGCATATCATTTCCATAATTTATATTGAGCAATATAAGCAATAGAAACTAGAAAACAAGCAAACTATGCATTGAAAACAGAATCTATCAAAAACAGAACAGTCTGTAGTAATCTGTACTCAAACCGTACTTCTGGTACTCCAAAAATTATGAAAAAACTTTTACCACGTGAACAATTTGTATATTAAACTTCTGCAAAAATAATCAACTCAAAATCACTCTTCTGTTAAAAATGAGACTTATTTTCGTGAGCGCAAAAGTTTCTGTTTTTCAGCAAGATCAAATCAACTATCACCCACATGATCCCAAAGGCTTTACTTGGCACTTTATTGAAACAAAAGCAATAAAACATGATTAGTACAGTAGCTTAATCATGTTAACACATAAAAACAGTAGGTAAAAGTGTTGGGTTGTCTCCCAACAAGCGCTTTTCTTTAATGCCTTTTAAGCTAGGCATGATGATTCAATGATGCTCACATAAAGATAAGAATTGAAACATAATGAGAGCATCATGAAGCATATTACTAGCACATTTAAGTCTAACCCACTTCCTATGAATAGGGATTTTGTGAGCAAACAACTTATGGGAACAAGAATCAACTAGCATAGGAAGGCAAAACAAGCATAACTTCAAAACTTTCAACACATAGAGAGGAAACTTGATATTATTGCAATTCCTACAAGCATATGTTCCTCTCTCATAATAATTTTCAGTATCATCATGAATGAATTCGACAATATAACTATCACATAAAGCATTCTTCTTCATGACCCACAAGCATAGAAATTTCACTACTCTCCACATAAGCAAATTTATTCTCATGAATAGTAGTGGGAGCAAACTCAACAAAATAACTATCATGTGAAGCATAATCCAATTGAAAATTAAAATCATGATGGCAAGTTTCATGGTTATCATTATTCTTTATAGCATACGTGTCATCACCATAATCATCGTAGATAGCAACTTTGTTCTCATAATAATCAATTGAAGCCTCATCCAAAATGGTGGATTCATCATTAAATAAAGTCATGACCTCTCCGAATCCACTTTCATCATTATAATCATCATAAATAGGAGGCATGCAATCATTATAACAAATTTTCTCATCAAAACTTGGGGGATTAAAAATATCATCTTCATCAAATATAGCATCCCCAAGCTTGTAGCTTTGCATATCATTAGCATCATGGATATTCAAAGAATTCATACTAGCAACATTACAACCATGCTCATCATTTAAATATTTTGTGCCAAACATTTTATTGACTTCTTCTTCTAACAATTGAGCACAATTTTCTGAACCATCATTTTCAAGAAAGATATTATAAAGATGATCAATAATATGATGCAACCTCAATTCCATTTTTTATGCAGTTTTCTTTTATAAACCAAACTAGTGATAAAACAAGAAACTTAAAGATTCAATTGCAAGATCTAAAGATATACCTTCAAGCACTCACCTCCCCGGCAACGACGCCAGCAAAGAGCTTCGTTGACGGGATGTGAGTGCCGCTTTCCTAACCTCCCCGGCAACGGCGCCAGAAAATAGCTTGATGTCTACTACGCAACTTTATTCTTGTGGACTCGTGTTGGGCCTCCAAGCGCAGAGTTTTGTAGGACAGTAGCAATTTTCCCTCAAGTGGATGACGTAAGGTTTATCAATCCGTGGGAGGTGTAGGATGAAGATGGTCTCTGTCAAGCAACCCTGCAACCAAATAACAAAAAGTCTCTTGTGTCCCCAACACACCAAATACAATGGTAAATTGTATAGGTGCACTAGTTTGGCGAATAGATGGTAATAAAAGTGTAGTAATGATAGTAGATATCGATTTTTGTGATAGGAACAATAAAAAACAGCAAGGTGGCAATTGATAAAATGGAGCACATACGGTATTGCAATGCTTGAAAATTAGGCCTAGGGTCCGTACTTTCGCTAGTGCAATCTCCCAACAATGCTAATATAATTGGATCACATAACCATCCCTCAAAGTGCAACGAAGAATCACTCCAAAGTTCTTATCTAGCGGAGAACATAAGAAGAAATTGTTTGTAGGGTACGAAACCACCTTAAAGCTATTCTTTCCGTTCGATCTATCCTAGAGTTCGTACTAAAATAACACAAGCTATTCTTTCTGATCGATCTAATCAAGAGTTCGTACTAAAATAACACCAAATAATTTCAGATTCAATATACTCAATCCAACACAAAGAACTTGAAGGAGTGCCCCAAGATTTCTACCGGAGAAACAAAGACAAGAACGTGCATCAACCCCTATGCATAGATTACCCCAATGTCACCTCGGGAATCCGCGAGTTGAGTGCCAAAACATATATCAAGTGAATCAATACGATACCCCATTGTTACCACGAGTATCCAATTGCAAGACATATATCAAGTGTTCTCAAATCCATAAAAGTATTCAATCCGATAACAACGAAATCTCAAAGGGAAAAACTCAATTCATCACAACAAGATAGAGAGGGAAAACACCATATGATCCGACTATATTAACAAAGCCCGCGATACATCAAGATCGTGACATCTCAAGAACACGAGAGAGAGAGAGAGAGAGAGAGAGAGAGAGAGATTAAACACATAGCTACTGGTACAAACCCTCAGCCCCGAGGGTGGACTACTCCCTCCTCATCGTGGTGGTCGCCGGGATGATGAAGATGGCCACCGGAGATGATTCCCCCTCCAGCAGGGTGCCAGAACGGGTCTAGATTGTTATTTGGTGGCTACAGAGCCTTGCGGCGGTGAAACTTCTTATCTAGGTTAACCCCGAAGGGTTTCGGAATATTTGGGAATTTATAGTGCAAAGAAGGGGTGCAGGAGGCCACTGAGGTGGGCACAACCCACCTGGGCGCGCCAGGGGGGCCTGGCGCGCCCTGGTGGGTTGTGCCCCCCTTGGGGCACCCCGCAGGTGCTTCTTTGGCCCATCAGGAGTCTTCTGGCTCATAAAACATCTCTGTGGAGTTTCGCAGTGTTTGGACTCTGTTTGATATTGATTTCCTGCGATGTAAAAAACAAGCAAAAAACAGCAACTGGCACTGGGCACTGGGTCAATAGGTTAGTCCCAAAAAATGATATAAAGTTGCTATAAAATGATTGTAAAACATCCAAGAATGATAAAATAACAGCATGAATACTTCATAAATTATAGATACGTTGGAGACGTATCACATACTAGGGACAGTCTGTTTGTCTATGTATTCACACATGTACTAAGTTTCCGGTTAATACAATTCTAGCATGAATAATAAGCATTTATCATGATATAAGGAAATATAAATAACAACTTTATTATTGCCTCTAGGGCATATTTCCTTCACGCGGGTCATGCATGATGGGGCAGCACTGTTGTACAGCGTAGACGATGTCCGGCCGCATCATCGTCAGATACTAGAGGGCGTCGACGAGATTGCGATACTTGGACACGTCAGAGACAGGCGTGCCATCGGTAGCAGAGAACTTCGAGTGCGTGTCGACGGGGGTAGACACAGGCTTGCAGTCAACCATGTTGGCGCGGTCCAGCAGCTCCTCTGCATAGGCGCGCTGAGACAAGAAGAATTCGGTATCATCCCTGGTCACCGCGATGCCCTGGAAGTTATGGAGTGCTCCGAAGTCTTTCATGGAGTACTCCGCAGAGAGTTGCTGTTGAATCCGGCATAGGAGAGCTGGTGTCGACACGGTGAGGATGATGTCGTCGACATACAACAGCAGGTAGGCCGTGCCGCCGTCGTTGTCCATGACAAACAGGGACGGATCAGACCGGGAGTCACGGAAGCCAAGCGTGCGGACAAACGTGGCGAACCTGGCGAACCAGGCGCGCGGCGCTTGCTTGAGGCCGTAGAGGAACTTGTCAAGGAGGCAGGCGTGGTCGGGGTGAGCGGTGTTGACGAAGCCGGCCGGTTGCTGGCAGTACACGCGTTCGGTGAGATGTCCATGTAAGAAGGCGTTGTTCACGTCCATCTGATGAACTGACCATGCACGTGACACCGCCACGGGGAGCACGGTGTGGATCTTAGCAGCCTTGACCACGGGCGAGAAAGTCTCGTCGAAGTCAATGCCAGGCCGCTGTGAGAACCCGTGCACCACCCACCTTGCCTTGTACCGCTCGAGGCTCCCATCTACTTTGAACTTGTGATGGAAGATCCACTTCCCAGTCACAATGTTAGCTCCAGGTGGACAAGGGACGAGGCTCCAAGTCCGGTTCTGCATCAACGCTGAGTATTCAACCTACATCGCAGTTAGCCAATTTGGATCGCGCAGAGCAGTCCTCACACTCTTGGGTATAGGCGAGATGGAGGTCTCGAGGGCTATGTGTAGGTTTTGGTGATACTTGCGGTTGGGGAAGAATTTGCCAGATTGGGCACGCGTGATCATGTTGTGTGGGGGGATAATGGGTGCACGCCGCCAAGGCACCGGTGGAGGGGTGGGAGTAGGCGTGGTCTGCGGTGAGACAGATCTGTCTGGAGGCGCATGTTTAGTGGTGGGTGGCGGTGAAGTAGCCGTCATGGCAAGAGTGGGGTTTGGGTTTTGGTTTGCTACGGTGGAGTGGTGGATGGGTGTAGCAGTCGAGCTCGTGGGGGTGTTGGGTGCTTGTGTGACATGCGCGCATGAAGCATGGGTGGTGGTGCGGGGGCGTTGAGGGATGACGACGGGTGGGAGATGCTCGGTAAGGTCGGGAGGCGAGCTGTCAGCAGTCGGTGGTTGTTGGAAGGGAAACTGGGATTCGTCAAACACCACATGACGAGAGATGATCACATGTCCGGTTGCTTGGTTAAGGCGACGGTAGCCCTTGTGATCTTGGGAATAACCAAGGAAAACACAAGGAGCCGACCGGGGGGCTAGCTTGTGGGACGTGGTGGCTGTGAGGTTCGGAAAGCATAGGCATCCGAAGACTCACATGGCTGTGTAGTCAGGATGAGCGTCGTAAAGGAGAAAAAATGGCGTGTGTTGGTGTCAGGGGTGGCATGGCCGGCGGTTGAGGAGGAATGTGGCTATTTGGAGCGCTTCGGCCCAGAACGAGAATGGCATGGACTCTTTGGATCAATAGAGATCGTGTGATGTCGTTGATTGTACGTAGAGCGCGTTCAGTACGCCCTTTTGTGGTGAGGTGTAGGGGCATGACATGCGGAGGACGATGCCGAGGGAGGAGAAGAATTGACGGGCAGTGATATTATCAAACTCACGCCTGTTGTCGCTCTGGATGGTGAGGACTGGTAGGTTAAAATGAGTGCAGACCATGTGTACAAAGGTGCGCAAAGTAGGAAGAACATCTGATTTTTTCTTAAGGGGAAATGTCCACATAAAATGACTGTAGTCATCAACTACCACGAGATAATATTGACATCCTGATAAGCTAAGCACGGGAGAAGTCCATACATCACAATGTACAAGCTGAAAGGGAACATAAGAAACATGATCCGAAGAACTAAAGGGCAAACGATGGCTTTTGCCTAGTTGACAGGCGGTGCAATCAGGAGTGGTGATGGACGGGCAATGGAGTGTGGAGTCTAGTGCGTCGTTGCCGAGGTGGCCGAGGCGGCGATGCCCGACGTCCCGGGAGATGGCTGTGAAGGCTTGTGGCGCATTGTGCGTGGGCGATGGATGGAGGGGGTAGAGGTCGTCCGGTGAGTCAGACAGGAGGATCACCGCCTTCGTTCTTCGGTCCTTAACAGAAAAGCCAACGTCGCCAAATTCAACATTAACTGGTTATCACGTGCTAGAGTTTTGACAGATATGAGGTTCCTAATGAGATGCAGCGAGACGAGGACGTTGCGAAGGGAAAGGGGCTGGGAAGTAGTGGGCAGGGTGTGGCTACCAGTGTGCGTAACTGCGAGCGTCGAGCCATCGCCAACTATGATGTCAGGAGAATAACTTGGATGAGATGAAGAAAGCATGCGAGACGATGAAGCCATGTGGGAGGTGGCGCCGGAGTTGAGGTACCACTCCCCACTGGAGGGCTGCGCCTACCCGTTCTGCATGCTCATGGCATTGAGGGCCTGGATGAGCGCCGCCTGATCCCACACCGGCTGCTGCCCCGGAGTGCCTAGCGGGGCGCCGTAGAGTGGATGAGCTGGCATTGCGCCGTGGTGCTAGTGCGCCGGCGGGGCCGAGGCGGGTGGTCGAGGAACCCCGTACTGAGCGGCGATGCCGGCGAAGGGTGATGCGCCCCCCTGGACGAGGCCGGAGAATGCCCGCGCTCAGAGCGTGGGGACCCCACGGCATGGGCCGGGCATGGACCATGCCCGTCCATGGCGCCAGCGCGGGTGCTGGAGCGTGACGCGCGTTGGAGCCCCTGTCGTGGTGAGACAGTTGCCCGCCGCCGTGAGCCTTGCCTTGCCTTTGTAGCGGCCGCCACCGCCACGCCTGTTGGGGAACGTAGTAATAAAAAAATCCTACGATCACGCAAGATCTATCTAGGAGATGCATAGCAACGAGACGGGGAGAGTGTGTCCACGTACCCTCGTAGACCGAAAGCGGAAGCGTTATGTTAACGCGGTCGATGTAGTCAAACGTCTTCACGATCCAACCAATCGAAGTACCGAACGTACGGCACCTCCGTGTTCAGCACACGTTCAGCTCGATGATGTCCCTCGAGCTCTTAATCCAGTAGAGGGTCGAGGGAGAGTTCGGTCAGCACGACGGCATGGCGACGGTGTTGGTGATGTGATCTGCGCAGGGCTTCGCCTAAGCACTACGATGCTATGACCGAAGGAGTAAACTGTGGAGGGGGACACCGCACACGGCTAAGAAAAATCTTGGTGTGCCTTTGGGGTGCCCCTGCCCCCGTATATCAAGGGGGGAGGCCAGCGGCCTAGAAGGGGCGCGCCAAGGGGGGTCCTACTTGGACTCCTAGTCCAAGTAGGATTCGGCCCCCCTCCTTCCTTCCAATAGATAGGGAAAGGGGAAAGGGGCAGAGGGAGAAGGAAAGAGGGGGGCCGCGCCCCCTCCCCTTGTACAATTCGGATTGGGCAAGGGGGGGCTCCTCCCGTGGCCTGCCTCCCCTCTGAGGGAGTCCTGGATTAGGGGGTCCTCGGACAGCCGGACTATATCCTTTGGCCGGACTGTTGGACTATGAAGATACAAGATTGAAGACTTCGTCCCGTGTCCGGATGGGACTCTCCTTGGCGTGGAAGGCAAGCTTGGCAATACGGATATGTAGATCTCCTCCCTTGTAACCGACTCTATGTAACCCTAGCCCCCTCCGGTGTCTATATAAACCGGAGGGTTTAGTCCGTAGGACAACAACAATCATACCATAGGCTAGCTTCTAGGGTTTAGCCTCTACGATCTCGTGGTAGATCAACTCTTGTAATACTCATATCATCAAGATCAATCAAGCAGGAAGTAGGGTATTACCTCCATCGAGAGGGCCCGAACCTGGGTAAACATCGTGTCCCCTGCCTCCTGTTACCATCCGCCTTAGACGCACAGTTCGGGACCCCCTACCCGAGATCCGCCTGTTTTGACACTGACATTGGTGCTTTCATTGAGAGTTCCACCGTGTCGTCATCATAAGGCTGGATGGCTCGCCTCGTTGTCAAGGACAACATCACCTCTGGGGGAGCCCTGGCTGTAGGCCAAACTCTTCGACTAGGCGGTTTCGTCATGACCGCCAGTTCGGCCGCTGCGCCAACGATGACTTCTCAGGTCATCGAAAACAGCCTCCACGTCGGCTCGGAATTCACCGAACAGATGGATCCAATGGAGCTCTCCCCTTTGAACGAGCTCTTGGATCGCATCGCCGCTTTGGGAGTCGCTACGGACTATGATTGGATTGGGCTTAAACCCGACCAACGGGAGATTAACTCTTCGCCGGTCACCCATCAGATAGCGGTGGTGGAGGAGCAATACAGCAATTCTTCCTCTATCTTGAGGACAAACTATGTTCGGATTCCCGAGCTCTCCGAGCCGGATACCCGCCCACGGGAGGACATCGCCCAAACCCTGAACCTAGAATCAGGCAGCGGGCCAGACCTATTGGGCAACATCCCGGAGCCCGAACTGCCAAGATCAGAAACTCCTCCGCCCCTGGGTCTCAGATCGGGTCAAGGTTCGGACTTAAATCCACCCACCCACCCAGATATAAACGATCTTTCCCACATTAGACAAGAGCCCCAGGAGACAGTACACCACTATTGGGCCAGATTCCTCCTTGTAATGAACAAGGCTAAGGACTGTCACGAGGAAGATGCAATTTCATTCTTTTGCAATAATTGCATGGACAAGGGAATCCTCAACGCCATAAGTCGCTGTGACATAGCACACTTCGCTGACTTGGCGGCCATAGTACAGAAGTACTGTGCGATGGAAAGCGCCTGGAAAACCCAAACAAAATTTTGGGATCCTCCGGCTCTGACAAAACCCCCAGCCCTAACTAAAAGGGTGCACTCTCGTAAGTCGCCCGACCCAATTACAAAGAAGCAAAATCCCACTATAGGGCGTGGAACCGTATTGGAGGGATGGCTTAATGGGCCATGCAAAATTCACAGTACAGCGGATACCATACCAACACACAGCCTTAGAGCATGTTGGGTACTCCGGCAGGTGGCCAAGAGCGGTGAGGATCTCCTCATTAACAATACCGCAGAGCACCATCCCGTGGAGAACAACAATATGTATTGACAGTCTTCGAGACCTTCGCCTCAAATAATAGGCGTAAGCGAGCACTCCGCAGCCTTGCCGAAGTCTGCCACGTGGCAGCAATAAATCCATGGAGCGATACGGCTATCACCTTCAATGCCAGCAACGAACCTAAATTCCGAACAGCCCGAGCACCAGCCGCCTTGGTCCTTAGTCCAATTGTGGACGGCTTCCGGCTTACTAAAGTGCTCATGGACGGCGGCAGTGGATTAAACCTCATCTATGAGGAGACTCTTCAAAAAATGGAAATAGACAGAAACCGCATTAAGCAAAGCAGCACAACCTTCAGAGGAATCATCCCTAGTCGGGAGGCACGATGTGCTGGGAAAATCACACTAGATGTGGTATTCGGCACGCCGGAGAATTATAGGTCCGAAGAAATCACATTCCAAGTGGCCCCGTTCAACAGCGGATACCATGCCCTTCTGGGGCGGGAGGCATTTACGGTCTTCCAAGCCATACCCCATTACGAGTACATGAAGCTCAAAATGCCCGGGCCCAATGGAATCATCACTCTAGCTAGTGATCCGGACATAGCACTCCGCGCCGAAAATAAAACAGCCGCACTGGCCCTCGAGGCGTTATCCGAAGCCCTCGCGGCCGAGGAATTAACTACGCTACGCTCCAAAGTGGACAGGGACGACGTGATACTCGACAAAAGATCCAAGTCCACCTCTTTTAAACCAGCGGACGAAATAGTCAAATTCCAAGTCCATCCAACGGACCCTACAAAAACATCATCCATCGGAGCACAGTTAAACCCCACAGTAGACGCCGCACTACGGGAGTTCTTGCGCGAGAATTGGGACATATTCGCCTGGCATCCTTCAGACATGCCGGGAATCCCACACAGGCTGGCCGAGCATAGCCTTAACATTCTAAAAGGATTCAAGCCGGTCAAGCAAACTCTTCGGTGCTTCTCTGAGCCTAAGCGACAAGCTATGGGAGAAGAGCTAGCCAAGTTACTGGAGGCCGGATTCATCCGAGAAATAAAACATCCGGACTGGCTAGCAAACCTGGTGATGGCACCAAAGAAGGACAAATCCTGGCGCCTATGTGTCGACTTCAAGGACCTTAATAAGGCTTGCCCAAAGGATCCCTTCCCCCTCCCTCGCATCGATCAAATCATAGACGCTATCGTAGGACACGACTCACTGTGTTTCCTCGACGCATACTCCGGATACCATCAAATTAAGATGGCGGAGTCCGGTCAAGCCGCAACGGCATTTATCACTCCATACGGCCCCTTCTGTTTCAACACCATGCCTTTCGGGCTCAAAAACGCCGACGCAACCTATCAATGCATGATTCAGACATGCTTGGAGACACAGATCGGCCAAACAGTGGAGGCATACCTAGACGATGTGGTCATTAAAACCAAACACGTCGAATCCTTAATAGACGACTTGAGGCTCACGTTTGACAATCTCCGAACATACGACATCAAGCTCAATCCGGAAAAATGCGTCTTCGGCATGCCCGCCGAAAAAATCTTAGGCTTCATCGTCTCTAAGAGAGGAATCGAAGCAAACCCGGCTAAAATTCAAGCTTTGTCACAGTTGGCTATCCCAACAGACCTCAAGCAAATCCAGAAACTAACTGGATGCGTGGCTGCTTTAAGCCGCCTTATCTCCCGATTAGGAGAAAAGGCACTGCCCCTTTATCGCCTTCTTCGGCGCACCGAACACTTCGAGTGGACGGATGCTACCACGGCCGGATTGGAAGAAATAAAAGCCATCCTGGCCACCAACCCAATCTTGGCCACGCCAAATGTCGGCGAACCAATGTTGTTATATATAGCGGCAACTCACCAAGTTGTAAGCGCAGTGCTCGTCGTCGAACGAGAGATGGACGGACATAAGTTACCACTTAAAAAGTCGGTATACTACGTATCCACTGTCCTCACTCCATGCAAATCACGGTACCCACATTATCAAAAGATAGCATACGCGGTCTTCATGGCATCCCGGAAACTACGACACTACTTTCAAGTGTGTTCAATCACGGTGGCCTCTGAAGTACCACTCAACGATATAATAAACAACCGCGATGCCACCGGCCGGATTGCCAAATGGGCTATTGAGCTCCTCCCGTTCGACATAATATACAAACCACGGCGAGCCATTAAGTCACAAGTACTGGCTGATTTTGTCACCGAATGGACAGAAGCCGAACTCCCTAAAGAGTACGGCGCATACTCCAATTGGATTATGCACTTTGACGGCTCTAAAATGTTGGCTGGTCTGGGGGCTGGCGTCGTCCTGACATCCCCCACCGGAGATACAGTTCAATATGTACTCCAAATACTATACACAGACTCCAACAATGCAGCAGAATATGAGGTCCTATTACATGGTCTCCGGATGGCAGTCTCCATGGGCATTCAACGCCTGGAGGTGCGTGGGGACTCGAACCTCGCGATATCTCAAATAAATGGAGATTTCGACGCCAAAGATCCAAAAATGGTGGCCTATCGCAACGCCATCCTCAAAATGTCAGCTCGGTTCGAGGGGCTCGAATTCCACCATGTGGTCCGAGAAAACAATCAAGCGGCGGACATCCTCGCCCGCATCGGCGCTAAGCGCGACCCTGTCCCACCCAATATCTTCTTGGAAAGGCTGTTTAATCCATCCGTGGTATGGGAAGGAGAGACCGGCAACAACAGTCCGGACTTGGCCACAACACCAGATACGGAACACTCTGACGTAATCGGAGGCTCCGCCACCGAATTAACACCTTCCGCCCACGTGATTATGGCTGTCATCGCCCCGTGGACAGAACCCTTCCTGGCCTACCTAACTAGGCTGGAACTACCTGAGGACCCAAACGAGGCACGTTGCATTGTGCGGCGGTCTAAAGCCTACAAGGTCCACGAGGGAGAGCTCTATAAGGAAAGCGCTACCGGAGTCCTTCAAAGGTGCATCTCCGAAGAGGAAGGGCGGAAACTTTTGGCAGAAATTCATGCTGGACTTGGCGGCCACCACACCGCAGCTTGGGCCCTTGTAAGCAAGGCCTTCCGTACAGGTTTCTACTAGCCGACGGCCCGAGCAGACGCACAGGACCTTGTCCAACGTTGCGTCGGTTGCCAGCTTTTTGCAAACCAAAGCCATATGCCGCCTACCGCTCTCCAAACAATCCCCATTACTTGGCCCTTTGCGGTCTGGGGGCTTGATATGGTCGGACCCCTCAAAGGGGGAAGCCATAAGAAAAAATACTTATTGTTCATGGTGGATAAATTCACCAAATGGATAGAAGCCAAACCAGTTAAAATGGCCGAATCCGGACCAGTGATAGACTTCATATCTGGGGTTGTACACCGTTATGGCATCCCCCACAGCATCATCACCGATAACGGCTCGAACTTTACAGCCGATGAGGTAAAACTTTGGTGCAGCAACATGGGCATCAAGCTCGATTATGCTTCTGTCTATCACCCGCAAACTAACGGTCAAGTCGAGCGAGCAAATGGTATTATCATGAGTGGCATTAAACCCAGATTAGTGCGGTCCTTAAAGGAATCAAACACGCACTGGGTAGAGGAGCTTGACTCCGTACTATGGGGGCTGCGGACCATGCCGAATCGCACTACCGGATACACACCATTTTTTATGGTGTACGGCGCAGAGGCGGTACTGCCCTGCGACATAATTCATGACTCACCTCGAGTGCGCATGTATGAAGAGAAAGAAGCTGAGCTTGACCGGCAAGACAGTTTGGACGCCCTGGAGGAGGAGCGTGACGTGGCAAAAGCCCGTTCCGCATTCTATCAGCAACAGGCTCGAAGGTATCAAAGCAGAGAAGTACGGGCCAAAACCTATAACGTTGGCGGACTCGTTCTACGCCTACCGGAGAAGAAAAAGAACAAGCTCAAGCCCAAATGGGAAGGTCCCTTCATTATTGACCAAGTTCTGACCGGTGGAGCGTACCGTCTGCGGGATGCATCGGACAATCGACTCGAGCCAAACCCATGGAACGCAGCCAGACTCCGAAGGTTCTACGCCTAGTGCCGGACTCTATGTTCGTCTCCTTACCTCCGTCAATTTTTTACATATCCGTTATCTGTCTTTTATCTCTTTCCTTTTTCCTTTTTCTTCAAGGCCTTAAAAGGCTAAATTGTGCCTTGACTACACAATCTTGACGCGCTAACCGCGCTCATTATACCTGGGGGCTTCTTATACAGAAGCTTAATATAACTATTTTCCAGGCTCTATGCCCCACACATGTGTTATTCTTCCACATGTACCTTTTTTCGCCATTATATGCATCGATATGACTTAAGTTTTGGCCAAGCTGGGTTGCCTGGCTCTTGTGTTTATGCTCTATGTTCCCGTTAATTCGGCTAGGGCATAAGGGGAGCACCTCTGCGATTGTTACTGCCGGGTCAGCCGGATGTGTACCTCAGATTGGGTGAAGCCGAAGGCTAGCGTTCTTAAGGGAATACTCGGTCGGTGAACAAAAGATAACTTTTATTTATTTTAATACATGCCCCCAGAATGTTTATAGCCTGCGTCTCTTTTCGCAGTTCGGACATGCACATTAGGGCATGCGTACCCAGGGAAAGGAACCCTTAACGGAACTATTCCCCCTGGAAGATGTTTCTTACTATCCATGTAATATAACATAGCTAGTTGGGTACTTGTCTGTTCCAGCACTTATGACCCCTACGTCTGGTTTCCACGCGTACCCCGGTTTTTACATAACTGAGCGGGTATTCGGATACACTCCGGACTATCGGGTCCAGAGGTCAAAGCGAAAAGGTTCGCCATGACAAATGATTTACAATCCGGCTAGGGACAATATATGTCATTTGAAGTACACAGTCACTTAGACTGACTAAATTCTTATTCTATACCATCCAACAGGCTGTCTAGCCTACAATCCTGTTGGGAATACTTTGCGGCTAATTCTACTTGGTCATACACCAAACTGACGGGGATCTCTTTCCCATCAGGCCCCACAGGTCCGACCTCGGCCATGTGGTTAGGGTCAGCCTTGGTATACCGCGTCTTCACCATGGCCCAGGCTTCCCTCGCACCTTGTCGGCAGGCTGATATCTTCCATAATCGGAAGCGCCGCTGCGCTCCCTTGAGCTTCTCTACAAGCTCCCCCATGTCTCCTGGCGGGGAGACGGATGGCCACAAGGCTTGGGTAATGCCCTGCATCACCTGCCGAACTTGTTCGTGCAGTTGTGAGAGCTCCGGCAGAAGATCACCCGCAGACCCCGGACATCTCCTCCTCGGGACGACCCGTTAGCATACCTGCAGATATAACTCTGTTAGCCGGTTTCTTCGCCGAACTCTTTAAAAGTTCGTTCAAGCACTTACTAAAAATGCCGCGTCGAAGCCTCTTATTCTCCTTTACGGAGTCAGCAAGCTGGGCCCGAACATCTTTCAGTTCCACGCCCATCTGGATATTGGCATCTTGGAGATTGTTTTTCTCCTGCCTAACCTTTTTAAGCACGCGCTCACCAGCCTTTAGCTGTTGTTGGGCATGCGGCTCATTCCCTATCACGACCTCCGGATTCACTCCGGAGTCATCTGCAGAATCTATTGTTTGATTTGCATGCATGCCACATACTATCTGGTACCTGTCATTCTTTGCAATAGAGACAAGTGTTACCAGAGGGGGCCTTCTCGGACTCCTTCAGCGTGGCAACTGCGGCCCGCAGTTGGGCTTTGCACTCTTCCAGCTCTTGAGACAATTGGGTATTCTTCTCCGTAAGAACCTGCACAAATAATGATCCTTAAATCAGTTGTGTCAACTGTTTCAAGTCTCAGGGGCTACTGATATACATAATTATTAGATTTCCTTACCCGTACATCCTTTACATACTGGTTCGTGGCTTTGGCAAGACCATTTTGAGCAGCTCGGATGTACGCATCTCCTG
Organism: Triticum aestivum; assembly: GCF_018294505.1. Lineage (NCBI taxonomy): Eukaryota > Viridiplantae > Streptophyta > Magnoliopsida > Poales > Poaceae > Triticum > Triticum aestivum. The sequence continues at coordinate 80,605,351 of NC_057796.1, read as the reverse complement.
AGTTGAAGGCATCGAACGCCTCTTGGGAGAAACAAGCATCACGGAGTACGGCCCAGCGACGCCTGTGATTCATGGCGCTCTCCACTTCGGAATTTGTAGCGGATAGCCTATCCGCATCCTTTGTAGGAGGAACATCCGGCGTTCGCCCCATGTTAGCGTCCGCCTCTATGTCCGGCTCTGGAGCCTGACTGGTGGAGCGTGACCGGCAGCCCTTCCGGATATAGTCCGGCGAGTGTTTGTCCTACTAGGAAACATGGACGTTATTATATTTTAAAAGACGACAACCACGGAGCGGGGTTTTGTTACATACCTCTGCAATGGCGTCTCAGTCCTGACCGCCTTCCTTTTAAGCCTACCCGGCTTCGGTGCCCCTTGTTGGTGAGTCACTGCGGGTTCGGCATGGCGTCCCGAGGGCCTTCCCTGTAAGACACCATATGTGTGCAATAGGTGAAGTGCAGAAAAGGGGATCCTTCTCGGAAGTTGGGACTCCGGTTTTACTTACATGCGACGCAGGGAGTAGTCCAGGATAATCGGCTATGATGGCCACCATGGCATCATCGCAGCTCAATTGATAGAATGTCCTGTCAATCAGCTCCACAAATATGTCCGGATCCTCTTCGAGTCCGGGGTCGAGGGCCCGATCAGGGTCCTCTGGTTGTGGAGGCGGGCTGTGGACCTCCCTCACAGCTTTTCGTAGCTCCTGCTATGAAATAGCAAGGTAAATATTCCCGACAAAGAATGCGGGAAGGTCTGGAGTAAAAAGTAGCAGCTCACCCAGCTTGGGGGGTTGTACATGGAGAACCCATCCCGTGGCTTGATACGGATGAACTCTTCTTCCTCTCCTTTGTATAAACCGGACAGTATTTTCGCTAGAGCAGCGACGGAGTCCGGACCTTTACGACCGCAGCGGGTGGCATCGTCTTCTCCATTGAAGTGCCACATGGGATACCCCCGATATTGAAGTGGATGTACCCCCCGCATTATACATATTGACATAACCTCAATTACTGTCAATCCTGACTAGGCCAGCGTTCGTATCCGACCCATCAGGTAAAGGACTTCCCCGTTATCTTCCTCCTGAGGGCTCCGAGGACGCCAGCTGTGGCGTTTCTTCAAGGGAGCATTGTCGAACTCAGGGAGGCCCATCCGAATAGGGTCCGGAAGGGGGACGTCCTCCATATAGAACCACTCCGAAGGCCAGTCCTCGGATGTCTTCTTCGGAGTACCGGACAGGTATCCGGTTCCGGCGATGCGCCATATTTCGGCTCTGCCCACTTGGTATATTGACCCCTCCTGTGTACGGGGTACGAGGCAGAACAGCCTCTTCGACAGCTCAAAATGAGCTTCGCAGCCCAGAAACAGCTCGCAAAAGGCAACATAGCCAGCGATGTGTAATATGGAGGTGGGAGTAAAATTGTGCAGCTGGCCGTAGAACTCCAGGAGCCCGTGGAGGAATGGATGAATTGGAAATCCAAGCCCTCTTAATAAGTAAGGGACAAGGCATACCCGCTCCCCCATGGATGGGTTGGGAAAGCTCTCTGATTGCTCCCCGCCATTATAGGTGGCGAGCCCGGCTCGAACGGGGACCATATACGCTGGGGGGAGAAATCCCTGGGTCTGTAACTCTACTAATTGGCTGTGGGGGCGGAACACTTCTTCCAATTGCCGGGCTTAGGGCTATGGGGGCGAGAGGAGGAGCTGCGGCGACCGGCCATGTTGGAATGGATTTTTTCCGGGCGCGCTCCGATGGATACTCGTTGTGGGAGGATGGTGTGATCTGGATCTGAGAATCCCCGTCTCTTTAATAGACGATTTACCCACATGGCTAGGGTGGCAAATGTAAAAACGCCCTGACTTCTCGCATTCGCTCGACGTGTGGAGGATATCCATTATTAGGCGCGGAAGCCAAGGAGTGCAACATTTATGGGAAGCCGGACACTACTCAAACAGGTATTCGGAATTTGGAGAAGAACCCGCCTTGCAATGCCGAAGACAATCTGCGCGCCGGACTCATCGTCATTGAAGCCTGGTTCAGGGGCTACTGAGGGAGTCCTGGATTAGGGGGTCCTCGGACAGCCAGACTATATCCTTTGGCCGGACTGTTGGACTATGAAGATACAAGATTGAAGACTTCATCCCATGTCCGGATGGGACTCTCCTTGGTGTGGAAGCCAAGCTTGGCAATACGGATATGTAGATCTCCTCCCTTGTAACCGACTCTGTGTAACCCTAGCCCCCTCCGGTGTCTATATAAACCGGACGGTTTAGTCCGTAGGACAACAACAATCATACCATAGGCTAGCTTCTAGGGTTTAGCCTCTATGATCTCGTGGTAGATCAACTCTTGTAATACTCATATCATCAAGATCAATCAAGCAGGAAGTAGGGTATTACCTCCATCGAGAGGGCCCGAACCTGGGTAAACATCGTGTCCCCTGCCTCCTGTTACCATCCGCCTTAGACGCACAGTTCGGGACCCCCTACCCGAGATCCGCCAGTTTTGACACCGACACCCTCCTCCACTATGGCCCAATAGGCCCATTAACTTTCCGGTAACCTCCCGGTACTCCGAAAAATCCCCGATCTTCTTCGGAACCATTTCGGTGTCCGTATATAACCTTCCAATATATGAATCTTTACCTCTCGAGCATTTCGAGACTCCTCGTCATGTCCGTGATCTCATCCGGGACTCCGAACAAAGTTCGGTCACCAAAACACATAACTCATAATACAAATCGTCATCGAACGTTAAGCGTACGGACCCTACGGGTTCGAGAACTATGTAGACATGACCGAGACACATCTCCGGTCAATAAACAATAGCAGAACCTGGATGCTCATATTGGGTCCTACATATTCTACGAAGATCTTTATCGGTCAAACCGCATAACAACATACGTCATTCCCTTTGTCACTGGTATGTTACTTGCCCGAGATTCGATCGTCGGTATCCTCATACCTAGTTCAATCTTTGTTACCGGCAAGTCTCTTTACTCATTCCGTAATGCATCATCCCGTAACTAACTCATTAGTCACATTACTTGCAAGGCTTATAGTGATGTGCATTACCGAGAGGGCCCAGAGATACCTCTCCGATACTCGGAGTGACAAATCCTAATCTCGATCTATGCCAACCCAACAAACACCTTCGGAGACACATGTAGAGCATCTTTATAATCACCCAGTTATGTTGTGACGTTTGATAGCACACAAGGTGTTCCTCCGGTATTCGGGAGTTGCATAATCTCATAGTCAGAGGAATATGTATAAGTCATGAAGAAAGCAATAGAAATAAAACTTAATGATCATTATGCTAAGCTAACGGATGGGTCTTGTCCATCACATCATTCTCTAATGATGTGATCCCGTTCAGCAAATGACAACACATGTCTATGGTCAGGAAACATAACCATCTTTGATTAACGAGCTAGTCAAGTAGAGGCATACTAGGGACACTATGTTTTGTCTATGTATTCACACATGTACTAAGTTTCCGGTTAATACAATTCTAGCATGAATAATAAACATTTATCATGATATAAGTAAATATAAATAACAACTTTATTATTGCCTCTAGGGCATATTTCCTTCAGTCTCCCACTTGCACTAGAGTCAATAATCTAGTTCACGTCGTCATGTGATTCAACACCAATAGTTCACATCACCATGTGGTTAACACCCATAGTTCACATCGCCATGTGACCAACACCCAAAGGGTTTACTAGAGTCAATAATCTAGTTCTCATCGCCATGTGATTAACACCCAAAGAGTACTAAAGTGTGATCATGTTTTGCTTGTGAGAGAAGTTTAGTCAACAGGTCTGCCACATTCAGATCCATATATATTTTGCTCATTTCTATGTCTGCAATGCTCTGCATGGAGCTACTCTAGCTAATTGCTCCCACTTTCAATATGTATCCAGATTGAGACTCAGAGTCATCCAGATCGGTGTTAAAGCTTGCATCGACGTAACTCTTTACGATGAACTCTTTATCCCTGTTGACGCTCAAAATTGGCACGGTCATAAAATTAGCTTAGGTTATATCAAGACTAATTCAAAATTATGATTGGATGTCACCTTGGAATGTCTCTCTTCAAGAAGATCAAGATGGATATGAAGATGGTCTAAAACGGAGCTCGGACGCAAAAGTTATGACAAGTTCATAGATGCTCATGTTGACACCAGAGTAAAGAAAGGCGTGAATCTCAATCAATATGGCCTCTGATGGAAACTGTTTCAACATGAAAGTTGTGCGTCTCGTCGAAACGATTGATTTTTATATAAAAATCATCTTAATTCGAGTTCGGATGCAGCCTGTGGAGGGAAAACAAGGTCAGAAATAGAAGCAGCAGAGTCATTTTGGACCGACCGAGTTGATTTGACTCGGTGAGACCGAGTTGATCCGGGAGGATACAGAGAGTTGGTAATATTCACTCGGTGGGACCGAAGCAAACCAATCAGTGAGACCGAGTTGATCCGGGAAATTACAGAAGGATGCAGAGAGTTGGCAACATTCACTCGGTGGGACCGAAGCAAACCACTCGGTGGCTCCGAGTTGATCCGGAAAATTGCCAAAGATTCCTGTCCGAGTTAGGTTAGAGTTTTTGATGTTTTGGACATGAATCCAAGCCTTTTCCTTGCACGGGAAGTCCAGACGCCCCTTATATACTTAAGGGGTGACGGCCGATTGAACAACACACAATTGATCAAATCATCTACCATTTTTTATCTTTTATCTTTTCTCCTTAACCCTAGTTCTTCTTCTTCCTTGTTCTTCGTCTGTTCTTCTTGTTGCAGGGCAGCGAACCTCGAGGCCCTAGGGGCGATCAGGTCGACCTAGGGCAGCCCATAGCCTCCGCGGGCCCTGACAGGGTCCCTCCCGGGCGTGTGGGGTTTCGGGTCTTCAAAAGCGCCCGCCAGATTGCCTGCGTACCGCACTTCCGAACGGGCCTCCTTCAACGTGAGGTGCGGTGCATCACCCCCGGCTTCGAGGGTACACGGTGACGTGTTTGTGTGCGAACACACTTTTTGGCGACTCCGCTGGGGACGAAGCTTTGAACGGTCTCCAGCCCATTCTTGCTATGAAGAGATCGTCATCAAGTTGCTGCAATCTACAAAGGTAATATGAATACCCAATTCCCCTTTGTAGATGCAAATAATGCATATGTTGTTGCTGGATCACCTAATGAGCATAATGTATCGGTTAGCCCTAATTTCATCAATCGTGCATCTAATTACGTGCAAGGGCCGATGCAAAATAATCTTCATGCTTCAAATTCTTAGGATTTTAGCAACATACAACATATGTATCCTAACTCTCATGCATTGGCAACCCCACAAATACATATGCCGATGAACAACATGATGGGTTTAGGTAATCAATTTGAAACACCTCATCTTAAAATTTCCAATAGCATACAAGAAAGTGTTTCACCCTTTTATTCATCGGCAACTAATTTGCAATATGTGAATCCAACCATGCCGATGGATGAGAGAACTGGCCATGCTACTACTAGCTATTCGGCCAATTACTCTCAACCATCATATGCTACACCTCTTGTTAGTAATTTTTCAGCACCGTACGCAACTGTAGATGTTCATAATTCGGCCCCGCACTTTCATGGTCATAGCCGAATAAGTGAAAAATTTACAGGAATGCATGTGTTGTCATCTAATACTGTAGCATATAATGCATGTTCTATGCAATTTGAGAATTTCGGTAACACTCGTGAATCATTGCCGAAAGAATCTGAAAGTATTGCGGAGCAATCTCTTCCAGGAGCAGTTGTGGCTGCATTAAAAAGAGCTTGGCACAAAACAAGAGGATTAGTGCTCTTTGCCTTGAACAATATGAAAAGGGGTTGTTTCCTGATTATGCTGCAATAAAGGCTAGAGTTTTGGAAGAAGATGAAACTTCATCAATCGATAGAATTGGAGAGAGAGCATATCGTTATACAGCAGTGCATACACCTCCACCTAGTACCGCAACATATTATACACCCCCTACACAGTTGCAAAATTTCGGCAACACTTACAATTCATTGCCGAAAGATCTAAAAGCATTGGGGGGCAAACTGATCTAGAGCGGGCTGAAATTGAGAGGGGAGTTAAAGCTTTGCGCGATAGGGTGCAAGTACTTCGCCAAGAGAGAATTGATAGGGAATTGGCTCAAAGAAAATAAGCCTTGCCAATTGATATAACCAGTGAAAAGAATGATGATTCGGAAATTAAAAGTGCTTCGATTGAAAAAGCCAAATCAAGTAGTATATATTTCGAATCCATCAAATCCAAAGAGGCAAACATTGTTGAGAAAGGGCATGGAAAGTATAGCAAGACAACCATACTTGATTTTTCTGAAGTTAATGGAACCTACTTCCTGCCCTATGAGTTTCGTGCCATAGAAATTGACGAGCTTCAAGAACAAGAACAAGTAGCCGAAGAAAGTTTGGTGGACAAAGATCTTCAAACTAATGATGCACGAAATCAAGAAAAAGATGACGACAAGGCGTTGGGGAGCTATCCGAAGGCAGAGCAAGATATTCTTCAAGTCACACCACCATCGTGCTCTCCCAACATATTTGAAGAGGTATGTCTAGCAATTAATTTACCTATTTTCAGATTTGGTCATGACTTAGTTGTTGATGCATATATTAGAAAAATCTTCATAAGAAATATTGAGAGATCAATGAAGAAGGGTAATTTATTTGTTAGCAATCACATTGTCACAAAGCATATCGGTCGACACATTGCACCATTCAGAAAGACTGGTGGCGAAAAATTATTGCAGCCAAGGCTTTCCCCATTGCTTTATCTAAAGCTCATATCTAATTGGGTAGTTGTGCTTATTTCTTACTTGGCTTACACTTGGTCTCAATTGAGACATGTATGTTCTAACTATTTCCGTTTCGGAAATTTAAAGCCAAGGTTAAAGTCTTCTGAGCAAACTGATGCCAGTATAGTTTCTTATCCAAAGACATCGGAGATAGAGTACAAAACACAATGCATAGCCGAATGGGGTGATGCAAAATCTGAACCATTCGCTTGCTTAACTCCAGAGTCGTTCTCACAGCAAGATCGGCTAAAGAATAAAAAGTTTACCTTCAATTCAAGCATGTGTGATCAAATATTTGATTTGTTGTTGAGAAATAATTATATTAGAATTCTTGATCACCATGTTGAGCCATCTGTCCAGGGACAAATGTATTTTAAGTTGCATGATTCGTCCAAGCATAATTTTGAGGATTGCAACATGTTTCGTCAAATAGTTAAATCGGCCATTGATAAAGGACGATTGAAATTTGTTGAGACACCAAGAGATGACCAGTCTATTCCAATTGGTCCCGATGGCAGAAAGTTTTTGCATTGACTGCTTCAAGCCGATCCATTTAAAGAGAAGGTAAAAGCTGCATGTGACAGGATCAAGCTTTCAAGTAAAGAATTTGTTGAAGAGCATAATGAACATAATCTTGAGGGCGAGAATTTCATCGAAGCTACAATGAAGACGCCGAGGACTGGGGGGCAACAAGCAAATCCAATGATTGATGAAAGCAAACAAAAAGAAAACAAAGGCAGAAATAAGCGGAAGTGTAAGAGATCAAAAATCACCTTCACTGAACTATTGGATAAATATCAAAAGAAGAGTGAAGAGAAGAATGCTTGTCGGCCAAATCATGCAAACAAACCAAGATCACCCCCTTGGTGTAAATCCGAGGATCGGTATTGGCAAAGTGAGAATCTCAATGCAGCATATTCATATCCTTACTTTGGGCCGCCAATGCCAATGTTGTGGATACCTCCCTATGGTCATGTAAATCCATATCCATCATGGGACAGGTATGATACAAGGATACATTATCCATCTTATTTTGGACCATCTCACCAACATTACGTAGCTCCAAAAAGATCAACATTTGATGAACGATCGCATGTCAAAGACCATTTCAATAATAAGGAATCGGTTCAGAGCTCAAGGCACAAGAAAGAGGTGGTCAAGCAAGTTTACCCTGTTAAAAATGATGGCCGTAAGAGTGCTACTTCAGATTTGATCTCAAATGAAAAAGAGCCAATTAAAGTGTTGGCATTGGCTACTAAAGGCGATGAGGCAAGTCAATTAAGTGGCAAATCTGAAGACAAGAAGTTGAGAGTGCACAAGGTAAAACAAGAGTTGCCATTGCTTCAAACAAAATCACAGCCGGGGTGCCCACTCGGCTTATCATATTGGCAAAAGAAGAAATTGCAAAAACTTAGTGCACAAGAACTTGAGGAAAGGAATATGGCATGGGTTCCGAAAGGAAGTACCTAAAATAAGAATTATGTGCAAGCTTCCATTACAAGAAGTACAATAAAAGTGAAAAGAGAGAAGGACGGAGGCAACAAACAATTAAGCCGAAGGTGTGCATCAGAACATCAAAATCTTCGGTTAGCACATCATCCATTTTCTTCAACCATGCCATTGATGCCTTTGCCATGGAATTCATCCCTATGTATGATCAATTACCCTCCATGGATTTATTTTGATCCATGGATACAACATTATTTTCTATATCATGATAGGGTATTACCAAATCACTATACATTTGATTAGCTACAGGTTTGTTGTTGATCCAAAGAGCCGAAATACTTGATTTGTCATTTCATTTGTTTATTTCGGCTATACATGCTTTGGTGGATGAATTCTACATGAACCTTATGTGGGTGGCCGATATTTATTTATCGCCCTAAGAATATGACAAAGCATGGCCGGTGTAGCATTCTAACATCGTCCTTAGTTTGATTGGAGAGCAAGACAAGGTACATGTTCAAGGAAATCTATACGTATACATATATTATGCTTGCATGAAGTTAAGACATTATGACTGATGCCATTCAAAATTTGTTGCATAGACCAATTCATAGCAAAATTGGTGAGTGGGCTTATGCTTTGATTTAATATGATTTGGCATACAAATCTTTCAAATTTACGAGAGGTCAAATCATTGTCAGTTTTATTATTGAGCATCGGATTTATGACATACGTAATATTAGATATTAGCCTTCTCTCTCTAGTACTATGGAGATTTTGTTTTTATGGTTGAATTCATAACAATGGCCAAGGTGTTGGTATTGTTTATATATCTCCTTATGGTGCTATTTTGTGAAGCCTCGTGCCGCTTAAAAGATTTTTTGCACAATAATCAAAGCCGAATGCAATGTTATTCGTTTGGAGCTTTTTGTTTCCATAGGAGCTGCACGCATTGAGGATTTCGGTGATTCGTTATGAGTAGTGCAACAAATATCCAAGGATAATCAATATTTCCACGAATCACTTATAGTTTACCTTGAGGTATCTCTAGATATAAAATTTGCCTTGGGTTGCTTTAATATTTCTCATATATCTAGACATGAAAAATTGAAGAGCAAATGAGTTGGCGCAACAAGCATTCGGCTACCATGTTGATCATGGTGTATTGCGTATCTATCAATAGCCGATGCTTGAACTCACCGACATAGGTAAGGCCGAACCAAAGCCCACTGCTTCGGCCACTAATGAAATTTGTATGCAGGTGAAAGACAGAATTAGAGGGAATTCATTCTTGATTGTCTGCAAAATCCCAGCGAAATGGTGAACAATATGGTTCGGAGGATGACTTTGAAATACATATCTATGGAAATTTATCACCGGATTGTTAATGAAATTGAGAAGGTTTCACCCAAGTTTGCATCAAGGATTTAAACAAGTAATAGCCGATATATACTTATATCCCTAAGAAGATGCAGAATGGCCGATGGAGTGTTGACATCGTCCTTAGAACCAACATGGTACAAGTTATTTTTCGGCACGTTAGCTACGCCGAAAAACAGGGGGGCATGTGTTGACGCTCAAAATTGGCACAGTCATAAAATTAGCTTAGGTTATATCAAGACTAATTCAAACTTATGATTGGAAGTCACCTTGGAATGTCTCTCTTCAAGAAGATCAAGATGGATATGAAGATGGTCTAAAACGGAGCTCGGACGCAAAAGTTATGACAAGTTCATAGATGCTCATGTTGACACCAGAGTAAAGAAAGGCATCAAACTCAATCAAGATGGGCTCTGATGGAAACTGTTTCAACATGAAAGTTGTGCGTCTCATTGAAACAATTGATTTCGATATAAAAATCGTCTTAATCCGAGTTCGGATGCAGCCTGTGGAGGGAAAACAAGGTCAGAAATAGAAACTGCACAGTCATTTCGGACCGACCGAGTTGATTTGACTCGGTAAGACCGAGTTGATCCGGGAGGATACAGAGAGTTGGTAACATTCACTCGGTGGGACCAAAGCAAACCAATCAGTGAGACCTAGTTGATCCGGGAAATTATAAAAGGATACAGAGAGTTGGCAATATTCACTCGGTGGGACCGAAGCAAACCACTCGGTGGCTCCGAGTTGATCCGGAAAATTGCCAAAGATTCCTGTCCGGGTTAGGTTAGAGTTTTTGATGTTTTGGACGTGAATCCAAGCCTTTTCCTTGCACGGGAAGTCCAGCCGCCCCTTATATACCTAAGGGGTGACGGCCGATTGAACAACACACAATCGAACAAATCAATTTACTATACTTTTCGTGTTCATCTATCTTTATCCCTCTCCCTTGTATCTTTCTTCTCATTCTTCGATCGTTCTTCTTCATTGCAGGGCGGCGAACCTCGAGGTCCTAGGGGCGATCAGGTCGACCTAGGGCAGCCCATAGCCGTCGCACGCCCTGACGGGGTCCCTCCTGGGCGTGTGGGGTTTCGGGTCTACAAAAGTGCCCGCCGGATTGTTTTGCGCACCGCGCTTCCGGTGGGTCTCCGTCGACGTAAGCTGTGGTGCATCACCCCCGGTGTCAAGGGTACACAGTGACGTGTTCGTGTGCGAACAATCACCTCCATAACCGAGAAATATTTCCTTAGTCCTCTAAGGATAATTTTGACCGCTGTCTAGTGATCTACTCCTGGATCACTATTGTACCCCTTTGCCACACTCATGGCAAGGTACACAATAGATCTGGTATACAACATGGAATACTTTATAGAACCTATGGCTGAGGCATAGGAAATGACTTTCATTCTCTCTCTATCTTCTGCCGTGGTCGGGTTTTGAGTCTTACTCAACTTCATACCTTACAACTCAGGCAAGAACTCCTTCTTTGACTGATCCATTTTGAACTCCTTCAAAATCTTATCAAGGTATGTACTCATCGAAAGTCTTTATCAAGCGTCTTGATCGATCTTTATTGATCTTGATGCCCAATATGTAAGCAGCTTCACCGAGGTCTTTCATTGAAAAAATCTTATTCAAGTATCCTTTTATGCTATCCAGAAATTCTATATCATTTCCAATCACCAATATGTCATCCACATATAATATTAGAAATGCTACAGAGCTTCCACTCACTTTCTTGTAAATACAAGCTTCTCCAAAAGTCTGTATAAAACCATATGCTTTGATCACACTATCAAAGCGTACATTCCAACTCCGAGATGCTTGCACCTGTCCATAAATGGATCGCTGGAGCTTGCACACTTTGTTAGCACCTTTAGGATTGACAAAACCTTCTGGTTGCATCATATACAACTCTTCTTTAAGATATCCATTAAGGAATGCAGTTTTGACATCCATTTGCCAAATTTCATAATCATAAAATGCGGCAATTGCTAACATGATTCGGACAGACTTAAGCATCGCTAGGGGTGAGAAGGTCTCATCGTAGTCAACTCCTTGAACTTGTCAAAAACCTTTTGCAACAAGTCAAGCTTTGTAGACAGCAACATTACTATCAGCGTCAGTCTTCTTCTTGAAGATCCATTTATTCTCTATGGCTTGCCGATCATCGGGCAAGTCAACCAAAGTCCACACTTTGTTCTCATACATGGATCCCATCTCAGATTTCATGGCCTCAAGCCATTTCGCGGAATCTGGGCTCATCATCACTCCCTCATAGTTCGTAGGTTTGTCATGGTCAAGTAACATGACCTCCAGAACAGGATTACCGTACCACTCTGGTGTGGATCGTACTCTGGTTGACCTACGAGGTTCGGTAGTAACTTGATCTGAAGTTTCATGATCATTATCATTAGCTTCCTCACTAATTGGTGTAGGAATCACTCGAACCGATTTCTATGATGAACTACTTTCCAATTCGGGAGAAGGTACAATTACCTCATCAAGTTTTACTTTCCTCCCACTCACTTCTTTCAAGAGAAACTCCTTCTCTAGAAAGGATCCATTCTTAGCAATGAATATCTTGCCTTCGGATCTGTGATAGAAGGTGTACTCAACAGTCTCCTTTGGGTATCCTATGAAGACACATTTCTCCGATTTGGGTTCGAGCTTATCAGGTTGAAGCTTTTTCACATAAGCATCGCAGCCCCAAACTTTAAGAAACGACAACTTAGGTTTCTTGCCAAATCATAGTTCATACGGTGTCGTCTCAACGAATTTAGATGGTGCCCTATTTAACGTGAATGCAGCTGTCTCTAATGCATAACCCCAAAATGATAGTGGTAAATCAATAAGAGACATCGTAGATCGCACCATATCTAATAAAGTACGGTTACGACATTCGGACACACCATTACGCTATGGTGTTCCAGGTGGCGTGAGTTGTGAAACTATTCCACGTTGTTTTAAATGAAGGCCAAACTCGTAACTCAAATATTCGCCTCCGCGATCAGATCGTAGAAACTTTATTTTCTTGTTACGATGATTCTCCACTTCACTTTGAAATTCTTTGAACTTTTCAAATATTTCAGACTTGTGTTTTATTAAGTAGATATACCCATATCTGCTCAAATCAACTGTGAAGGTCAGAAAATAACGATGCCCGCCGCGAGCCTCAACACTCATCGGACTGCATACATCAGTATGTACTATTTCCAACAAGTCAGTTGCTCGCTCCATTGTTCCGGAGAATGGAGTCTTAGTCATTTTGCCCATGAGGCATGGTTCGCAAGCATCAAGTGATTCCAAAAGCCCATCAGCATGGAGTTTCTTCACGCGCTTTATACCAATATGACCTAAACGGCAGTGCCACAAATAAGTTGCACTATCATTATTAACTTTGCATCTTTTGGCTTCAATATTACGAATATGTGTATCACCACAATCGAGATTCAACAAAAATAGACCACTCATCAAGGGTGCATGGCCATAAAAGATATTACTCATATAAATAGAACAACCATTATTCTCAGATTTAAATGAATAACCGTATCGCATCAAACAAGATCCAGATATAATGTTCATGCTCAACGCTGGCACCAAATAACAATTATTCAGGTCTAAAACTAATCCCGACGATAGATGTAGAGGTAGCGTGCCGACGGCGATCACATCGACTTTGGAACCATTTCCCACGTGCATCATCACCTCGTCCTTAGCCAATCTTCGTTTAATCCGTAGCCCCTGTTTCGAGTTGCAAATATGAGCAACAGAACCAGTATCAAATACCCATGCGCTACTACGAGCATTAGTAAGTGCTACCTCTTGAGCACTGCGTTGGTCTTCCCTTGAAGAGGAAACGGTGATGCAGTAAAGTAGCGTAAGTATTTCCCTCAGTTTTTGAAAACCAAGGTATCAATCCAGTAGGAGACCACGCTGGAGTCCCACGCACCTACACAAACAAATAAGAACCTCGCAACCAACGCGATAAAGGGGTTGTCAATCCATTCACGGTCACTTACGAGAGTGAGATCTGATAGAGATGATAAGATAATATTTTTGGTATTTTTATGGTAAAGAGTAAAAGTAAAGAAAGCAAAATAAACGACGCCAGAAATAGCTAGTTGTCGGGAGATTAATATGATGGAAAATAGACCCGGGGGCCATAGGTTTCACTAGTGGCTTCTCTCAAGAGCATAAGTATTACGGTGGGTAAACGAATTACTGTCGAGCAATTGATAGAATTGAGCATAGTTATGATAATATCTAGGTATGATCATGTATATAGGCATCACGTCCGTGACAAGTAGACCGACTCCTGCCTGCATCTACTACTATTACTCCACACATCGACCGCTATCCAGCATGCATCTAGAGTATTAAGTTCATAAGAACAGAGTAACGCTTTAAGCAAGATGACATGATGTAGAGGGATAAACTCATGCAATATGATATAAACCCCATCTTTTTATCCTCGATGGCAACAATACAATACATGTCATTTCCCCTACTATCACTTGGATCAAGCACCGCAAGATTGAACCCAAAGCTAAGCACTTCTCCCATTGCAAGAAAGATCAATCTAGTAGGCCAAACCAAACTGATAATTCGAAGAGACTTGCAAAGATAACCAATCATACATAAAAGAATTCAGAGGAGATTCAAATATTGTTCGTAGATAATCTTGATCATAAACCCACAATTCATCGGATCTCGACAAACACACCGCAAAAAGAAGAGTTACATCAAATAGATCTCCAAGAGAATCGAGGAGAACTTTGTATTGAGATCCAAAGAGAGAGAAGAAGCCATCTAGCTAATAACTATGGACCCGAAGGTCTGAGGTAAACTACTCACACATCATCGGAGAGGCTATGGTGTTGATGTAGAAGCCCTCCGTGATCGATGCCCCCTCCGGCGGAGCACCGGAAAAGGCCCCAAGATGGGATCTCACGGGTACAAAAGGTTGAGGTGGTGGAAATAGGGTTTTTGGCTCTGTTTCTGATGGTTTGGGGGTATGTAGGTATATATAGGAGGAAGAAGTAGGTCGGTGCAGCCACGAGGGGCCCACGAGGGTGGAGGGCACGCCCCCCTACCTCGTGGCTTCCTCGTTGGTTGTTTGACATCCACTCCAAGTCCGCTGGATCACGTTTGTTCCGAAAATCACATTCCCGAAGGTTTCATTCTGTTTGGACTCCGTTTGATATATTTTTTTCTGCGAAACACTGAAATAGGCAAAAAAAAACAGGAATTTGGGCTGGGCCTCCGGTTAATAGGTTAGTCCCAAAAATAATATAAAAGTGTATAATAAAGCCCATTAAACATCCAAAACAGAATATATAATAGCATGGAACAATCAAAAATTATAGATACTTGGAGACGTATCAAGCATCCCCAAGCTTAATTCCTGCTCGTCCTCGAGTAGGTAAATGACAAAAACAGAATTTTTGATGTGGAATGCTACTTAGCATAATTTTCAATGTAATTCTCTTATATGTGGTATGAATATTCAGATCCGAAAGATTCAAGATAAAAGTTTAATATTGACATAAAAGTAATAATACTTCAAGCATACTAACTAAGCAATTATGTCTTCTCAAAATAACATGGCCAAAGAAAGTTCATCCCTACAAAATCATATAGTTTGGTCATGCTCCATTTTCGTCACACAAGAATGCTCTCATCATGCACAACCCCGATGACAAGCCAAGCAATTGTTTCATACTTTAGTAATCTCAAACTTTTTTCAACTTTCACGCAATATATGAGCGTGAGCCATGGATATAGCACTATGGGTGGAATAGAATATGATGATGGGGGTTATGTGGAGAAGACAAAAAGGGAGAAAGTCTCACATTGACGCGGCTAATCAACAAGCTAGGGAGATGCCTATCAATTGATGTCAATGCAAGGAGTAGGGTTTGCCATGCAACGGATGCACTAGAGCTATAAATGCATAAAAGCCCAACAAAAGAAACTAAGTGGGTGTGCATCCAACTTGCTTGCTCACGAAGACCTAGGGCATTTGAGGAAGCCCATTGTTGGAATATACAAGCCAAGTTCTATAATGAGAAATTCCCACTAGTATATGAAAGTGACAAAACAAGAGACTCTCTATCATAAAGATCATGGTGCTACATTGAAGCACAAGTGTGGAAAAAAAGGATAGTAGCATTTCCCCTTTTTATTTTCTTTTCTCTTTTTTTTGGGCCTTTCTTTTTTTTGGGACAATGCTATATGAATGATGATCATCACACTTCTATTTATTTACAACTTAATGATTACAACTCGATACTAGAACAAAGTATGACTCTATATGAATGCCTCCAGCGGTGTACCGGGAAGGGCAATGAATCAAGAGTGGCATGTATGAAATAATATGCATGGTGGCTTTGCCACAAATACGATGTCAACTACATGATCATGCAAGGCAATATGACAATGATGAAGCGTGTCATAATAAACGGAACGGTGGAAAGTTGCATGGCAATATATCTCGGAATGGCTATGGAAATGCCATAATAGGTAGGTATGGTGGCAGTTTTGAGGAAGATATAAGGAGGTTTATGTGTGATGGAGCGTATCGTATCACGGGGTTTGGATGCACCGGCGAAGTTTGCACCAATTCTCAAGGTGAGAAAGGGCAATGCACGGTATCGAAGAGGCTAGCAATGATGGAAGGGTGAGAGTGCGTATAATCCATGGACTCAAAATTAGTCATAAAGAACTCACATACTTATTGCAAAAATCTACAAGTCATCAAAAACCAAGCACTATGCGCATGCTCCTAGGGGATAGATTGGTAGGAAAAGACCATCGCTCGTCCCCGACCGCCACTCATAAGGAGGACAATCAAAGAACACCTCATGTTTCAAATTTGTTACACAACGTTTACCATACGTGCATGCTACGGGACTTGCAAACTTCAACACAAGTATTTATCAAATTCACAATTACTCAACTAGCACAACTTTAATATCACTACCTCCATATCTCAAAACAGTCATCAAGCATCAAACTTCTCTTAGTATTCAACGCACTTATAAGAAAGTTTTTACTAATCTTGGATGCCTATCATATTAGGACTAATTTCACAATTTAAGAAAATCACCATGCTGTTTTGTAGGACTCTCAAAATAATAGAAGTGAAGCATGAGAGACAATATTTTCTATAAAACAAAACCACCACCGTGCTCTAAAAGATATAAGTGAAGCACTAGAGCAAAAACTATATAGCTCAAAAGATATAAGTGAAGCACAAAGAGTATTCTAATAAATTCCGAATCATGTGTGCCTCTCTCAAAAGTGTATTCAGCGAGGATGATTGTGGTAAACTAAAAATCAAAGACTCAAATCATACAAGGCGCTCCAAGCAAAACACATATCATGTGGTGAATAAAAATATAGCTCCAAGTAAAGTTACCGATGGACGAGGACGAAAGAGGAGATGCCTTCCGGGGCATCCCCAAGGTTTGGCTTTTTGGTGTCCTTGGATTTACCTTGGGGTGCCTTGGGAATCCCCAAGCTTAGGCTCTTGCCACTCCTTGTTCCATAAACCATCAAATCTTTACCCAAAACTTGGAAAATTCACAACACAAAACTCAACAGAAAATCTTATGAGCTCCGTTAGCGAAAGAAAACAAAACACCACTTCAAGGTACTGTATTGAACTCATTATTTATTTATATTGGTGTTAAACCCACTGTATTCCAACTTCTCTATGGTTCATAAACTCTTTTACTAGCCATAGACTCATCAAAATAAGCAAACAACACACGAAAAACAGAATCTGTCAAAAACAGAACAGTCTGTAGTAATCTGTAACTAACGCAAACTTCTGGAACTCAGAAAAATCTCCCAAAATAGGAAGACCTAGATAATTTGTTTACTAATCTACTGAAATTGGAATCAGTATTTTATCACGTTCTGGTGATTTTAAACAATTGTTTTCCTGAACAGAAAGTTTCTGGAATTTTCAGTAAGATCAAATAACTATCATCCAAGAAGATCCTATAGGTTTCACTTGGCACAACACTAATTAAAACATAAAAACACATCTAACCAGAAGCTAGAGAGATTATTTATTGAATAACAGCAAGGAAAAATATTGGGTTGTCTCCCAACAAGCGCTTTTCTTTAAAGCCTTTTTAGCTAGGCATTGATAATTTTAATGATGCTCACATGAAAGACAAGAATTGAAGCGCAAAGAGAGCATCATAAAACACGTGACAAACACATCTAAGTCTAACATACTTCCTATGCATAGGCATATTATAAGCAAACAATTTTTCAAGGCAAGCAAAAACTAGCATATGCAAGGAAGAAGAAAGTGACGATAGCAATCTCAACATGAAGAGAGGTAATTTAGTAACATGAAAACTTCTACAACCATATTTTCCTCTCTCATAATAATTACATGTAAGATCATATTAAAATTCAATAATATAGCTATCACATAACATATTCTCTAGATGATCCACATGCATGCAAAGTTGACACTCTTCCAAAATAGTGGGAATAACATAAACTAAAGTCATGACCTCTCCAAACCCACTTTTACCAAAAACTTCATAAGATTGAACATTATCCAAATATGTGGGATCTAAAGTTGACACTCTTCCAAACCCACTTTCAATACTATTGCAAACATTATTATCAATCTCATATTCATCATGGGGCTTAAATAAATTTTCTAGATCATAAGAAGAATCTCCCCAATCATGATCATTCCAACAAGTAGTAGACATAGAAAACTTAGCATCCCCAAGCTTAGGGTTTTGCATATCATTAACACAACTGAAATTAATAGAATTTATAATAACATCATTGCAATCATGCTTTTTATTCAAAGATCTATCGTGAATCACTTCATAAAGCACTTCATCACAATTTTCAGATTCACGGATTTCAAGCAAACCCTTATAAAGATAATCTAGTGCACAAAACTCACTAGCAATTGGTTCATCATAATTGGATCTCATAAAAATATTAGCAAGCGGATGAGGATCCGTAGATCTTAGGTTCTCTGTTTAGCAATAAATACACAACTATTCCAACCGAACGAGCAAACGAGCCAAGACATCAAGGCAAACGAAAAGACGAACAGAAGAAGGGCGAAGAAAAGGCAAAGGTGAAGTGGGGGAGAGGAAAACGAGAGGCAAATGGAAAATAATGTAATGCGAGGGATAAGAGTTTGTGATGGGTTCTTGGTATGCCTTGACTTGTGCGTAGACTCCCCGGCAACGGCGCCAGAAATGGCTCGTTGTCGGGAAATCAAATCTTGACTTGACTTGGCGCAAATCTCCCCGGCAGCGACGCCAGAAATCCTTCTTGCTACCTCTTGAGCACTGCGTTGGTTTTCCCTTGAAGAGGAAAGGGTGATGCAGTAAAGTAGCGTAAGTATTTCCCTCAGTTTTCGAGAACCAAGGTATCAATCCAGTAGGAGACCACGCTCGAGTCCCACGCACCTACACAAACAAAAAAGAACCTCACAACCCACGCGATAAAGGGGTTGTCAATCCCTTCACGGTCACTTACGAGAGTGAGATCTGATAGAGATGATAAGATAATATTTTTGGTATTTTTATGGTAAAGAGTAAAAGTAAAGAAAGCAAAATAAACGGCGCCAGAAATAGCTAGTTGTCGGGAGATTAATATGATGGAAAATAGACCCGGGGGCCGTAGGTTTCACTAGTGGCTTCTCTCAAGAGCATAAGTATTACGGTGGGTAAGCGAATTACTGTCGAGCAATTTATAGAATTGAGCATAGTTATGATAATATCTAGGTATGATCATGTATATAGGCATCACGTCCGTGACAAATAGACCGACTCCTGCCTGCATCTACTACTATTACTCCACACATCGACCGCTATCCAGCATGCATCTAGAGTATTAAGTTCATAAGAACAGAGTAACGCTTTAAGCAAGATGACACGATGTAGAGGGATAAACTCATGCAATATGATATAAACCCCATCTTTTTATCCTTGATGGCAACAATACAATACGTGTCGTTTCCCCTACTGCCACTGGGATCGAGCACCGCAAGATTGAACCCAAATCTAAGCACTTATCCTATTGCAAGAAAGATCAATCTAGTAGGCCAAACCAAACTGATAATTCGAAGAGACTTGCAAAGATAACCAATCATACATAAAAGAATTCAGAGGAGATTCAAATATTGTTCATAGATAATCTTGATCATAAACCCACAATTCATCGGATCTCGACAAACACACTGCAAAAAGAAGAGTTACATCAAATAGATCTCCAAGAGAATCGAGGAGAACTTTGTATTGAGATCCAAAGAGAGAGAAGAAGCCATCTAGCTAATAACTATGGACCCGAAGGTCTGAGGTAAACTACTCACACATCATCGGAGAGGCTATGGTGTTGATGTAGAAGCCCTCCGTGATCGATACCCCCTCCGCAGAGCACCGGAAAAGGCCCCAAGATGGGATCTCACGGGTACAGAAGGTTGCGGTGGTGGAAATAGGGTTTTTGGCTCTGTTTCTGATGGTTTGGGGTACGTAGGTATATATAGGAGGAAGAAGTAGGTCAGTGGAGCCACAAGGGGCCCACGAGGGTGGAGGGCGCGCCCAGGGGGGTAGGCGCGCCCCCCTACCTCGTGGCTTCCTCGTTAGTTGCTTGACGTCCACTCCAAGTCCTCTGGATCACGTTTGTTCCGAAAATCATGTTCCCGAAGGTTTCATTCCGTTTGGACTCCGTTTGATATTCTTTTTCTGCGAAACACTGAAATAGGCAAAAAAACAGCAATTTGGGCTGGGCCTCCGGTTAATAGGTTAGTCCCAAAAATAATATAAAAGTGTATAATAAAGCCCATTAAACATCCAAAACAAAATATATAATAGCATGGAACAATAAAAAATTATAGATACGTTGTAGACGTATCAGTAAGGTACACATCAGAAACATGTATATCAAATATACCTTTCACTTTGTCATCCTTCTTATCCGCCAAATAGTTGGGGCAGTTCCGCTTCGAGTGACCAGTCCCTTTGCAGTAGAAGCACTCAGTTTCCGGCTTAGGTCTAGACTTGGGCTTCTTCCCTTGAGCAGCAACTTGCTTGTTGTTCTTCTTGAAGTTCCCCTTCTTCCCTTTGCCCTTTTTCTTGAAACTAGTGGTCTTGTTAACCATCAACACTTGATGCTCCTTCTTCATTTCTACCTCCGCAGCCTTTAGCATTGCGAAGAGCTCGGGAATTGTCTTTTCCACCCCTTGCATATTATAGTTCATCACGAAGCCTTTATAGCTTGGTGGCAGTGATTGAAGAACTCTGTCAATGACACTATCATTAGGAAGATTAACTCCCAGCTGAGTCAAGTGGTTATGGTACCCAAACATTTTGAGTATATGTTCACTGACAGAACTATTCTCCTCCATTTTGCAGCTATAGAACTTGTTGGAGACTTCATATCTCTCAACTCGGGCATTTGCTTGAAATGTTAACTTCAACTCCTGAAACATCTCATATGCTCCATGACGTTCAAAACTTCTTTGAAGTCCTGATTCTAAGCCGTAAAGCATGGCACACTGAACTATCGAGTAGTCATCAGCTTTGCTCTGCCAGACGTTCATAACGTCCGTAGTTGCTCCTGCAGTGGGCCTTGCACCTAGCGGTGCTTCCAGGACGTAATTCTTCTGTGCAGCAATGAGGATAATCCTCAAGTTACGGACCCAGTCCGTGTAGTTACTACCATCATCTTTCAACTTAGCTTTCTCCAGGAACCCATTAAAATTCAAGGGAACGGTAGCACGGGCCATTGATCTACAACAACATAGATATGCAAAAAACTATCAGGTACTAAGTTCATGATAAATTAAAGTTCAATTAATCATATTACTAAAGAACTCCCACTTAGATAGACATCCCTCTAGTCATCTAAATGATCATGTGATCCATATCAACTGAACCATGTCCGATCATCACGTGAGATGGAGTAGTTTTCAATGGTGAACATCACTATGTTGATCATATCTACTATATGATTCACGTTCGACCTTTCGGTCTCAATGTTCCTAGGCCATATCTGCATATGCTAGGCTCATCAAGTTTAACCCGAGTATTCTACACGTGCAAAACTGGCTTGCACCCGGTGTATGTGAACGTAGTGCTTATCATACCCGATCATCACGTGGTGTCTCGGCACGACGAACTGTAGCAATGGTGCATACTCAGGGAGAACACTTATACCTTGAAATTTAGTGAGGGATCATCTTATAATGCTACCTCCGTACTAAGAAAAATAAGATGCATAAAAGATAAACATCACATGCAATCAAAATATGTGACATGATATGGTCATCATCATCAGCTTGTGCCTTTGATCTCCATCTCCAAAGCACCATCATGATCTCCATCGTGACCGGCTTGACACCTTGATCTCCATCGTAGCATCATTGTCGTCTCGCCAACTATTGCTTCTACGACTATCGCTACCGCTTAGTGATAAAGTAAAGCAATTACATGGCGATTGCATTTCATACAATAAAGCGACAACCATAAGGCTCCTGCCAGTTGCCGATAACTTTTACAAAACATGATCATCTCATACAACAATTTATATGTCATCATGTCTTGACCACATCACATCACAACATGCCCTGCAAAAACAAGTTAGACGTCCTCTACTTTGTTGTTGCAAGTTTTACATGGTTGCTACGGGCTTCTAGCAAGAACCGTTCTTACCTACGCATCAAAACCACAACGATTTTTCGTCAAGTGTGCTGTTTTAACCTTCAACAAGGACTGGTCGTAGTCAAACTCAATTCAACTAAAGTTAGAGAAACAGACACCCGCCAGCCACCTGTGTGCGAAGCACGTCAGTATAACCAGTCTCATGAACGTGGTCATGTAATGTCGGTCTGGGCCGCTTCATCCAACAATACCGCCGAATCAAAGTAAGACATTGGTGGTAAGCAGTATGACTATTATCGCCCACAATTCTTTGTATTCTACTCGTGCATATCATCTACACATAGACCTGGCTCGGATGCCACTGTTGGGGAACATAGTAATTCAAAAAGATTCCTACGATCATGCAAGCTCTATCTAGGAGATGCATAGCAACGAGACGGAGAGAGTGTGTCCACGTACCCACGTAGACCGAAAGCGGAAGCGCTATGTTAAGGCGGTTGATGTAGTCGAACATCTTCACAATCCAACCGATCCAAGTACCGAACATACGGCACCTCCGTGTTCAGCGCATGTTCAGCTCGATGACATCCCTCGAGCTCTTGATCCAGTCGAGGGAGAGTTCTGTCAGCACAACGGCGTGGCGACAGTGTTGGTGATGTGATCCGCGCAGGGCTTCGCCTAAGCACTACGACGCTATGACCGGAGGAGTAAACTGTGGAGGGGGGCACCGCACACGGCTAAGACAAATCTTGGTGTGCCTTTGGGGTGCCCCGCCCCGTATATCAAGGGGGGGAGGAGGCCGGCGGCCTAGGAGGGGCGCGCCAAGGGGGAGTCCTACTTGGACTCCTAGTCTAAGTAGGATTCCCCCCCCCTCCTTCCTTCCAATGGAGAGGGAAAGGGGGAGAGGGAGAAGGAAAGAGGGGGCCGCGCCCCCTCCCCTTGTCCAATTCGGATTGGGCAAGGGCGGGGGGCGCGCCTCCTCCCGTGGCCTACCTCCTCTCCTCCACTATGGCCCAATAGGCCCATTAACTTTCCCGGGGGGTTCCGATAACCTCCCGGTACTCTGAAAAATCCCCGATCTTCTTCGGAACCATTCTGGTGTCCGTATATAACCTTCCAATATATGAACCTTTACCTCTCAACCATTTCGAGACTCCTCGTCATGTCTGTGATCTCATCTGGAACTCCGAACAAACTTCGGTCACCAAAACACATAACTCATAATACAAATCATCATCGAATGTTAAGCGTGCGGACCCTACGGGTTCGAGAACTAAGTAGACATGACCGAGACACATCTCCGGTCAATAACCAATAGCGGAACCTGGATGCTCATATTGGCTCCTACATATTCCACGGAGATCTTTATCGGTCAAACCGCATAACAACATACGTCATTCCCTTTGTCACCGGTATGTTACTTGCCCGAGATTCGATCGTCGGTATCCTCATACCTAGTTCAATCTCGTTACCGGCAAGTCTCTTTACTCGTTCCGTAATGCATCATCCCATAACTAACTCATTAGTCACATTGCTTGCAAGGCTTATAGTGATGTGCATTACCGAGAGGGCCCAGAGATACCTCTCTGATACTCGAAGTGACAAATCCTAATCTCGATCTATGCCAACCCAACAAACACCTTCGGAGACACCCGTAGAGCATCTTTATAATCACCCAGTTATGTTGTGACGTTTGATAGCACACAAGGTGTTCCTCCTGTATTCGGGAGTTGCATAATCTCATAGTCAGAGGAATATGTATAAGTCATGAAGAAAGCAATAGCAATAAAACTTAACGATCATTATGCTAAGCTAACGGATGGGTCTTGTCCATCACATCATTCTCTAACGATGTGATCGTGTTCATCAAATGACAACACATGTCTATGGTCAGGAAACATAACCATCTTTGATTAACGAGCTAGTCAAGTAGAGGCATACGAGGGACACTATGTTTTGTCTATGTATTCACACATGTACTAAGTTTCCGGTTAATACAATTCTAGCATGAATAATAAACATTTATCATGATATAAGGAAATATAAATAACAACTTTATTATTGCCTCTAGGGCATATTTCCTTCAGCGCCCGCCCCCGTTGCTACGGTTGTTGTGGTCGCCGCTGGATGGATGTGCCGGTGTGCGCCCAACATGCATCGCGATCTCATGGGGAGTCTCCTCGGCGTGGCGGCTCTCCTCGAGAAGAAGGAACGCCTGGCAGCGCAGAAATGAGGGGAAGGGCGTCTGCATAGTGAGGATGGGGACGACATAGCGGAAACGGGGATGGAGACCACGTATAATGTTGAGAACCTGATCGCGGTCTTGGACAACCTCATTGAGGTCGGCGAGCCGGTCGGCGCACTCCTTGAGCCTGGCGAAGTAGGAGATGATGGAAGAAGACCCCTGTTCGATGCGTCGGAACTCGGTGGCGAGGATGACCAGCTGGTGCTCCCGGTTTTCCAGGAAGAGGGCACGGATTGAGTCCCAGACGGTGGCCGCGGTGGTGCCGCCCTAGTGAACTAGCCCGGAGATCTCGGTGTTGATCCGGTTGTACAGCCAGCAAACGACAAGAGCGTCGTCCTGGAGCCACGCAGGGTCGGAGGAGTGAGGCAGACCTGTCAGGTGGTCGGCGACACCCGACTTCTGGAACTGGACCTCAAATAAGGTGCGCCACTACGAAAAGTTAGGACGATTGAGGGTGAGCACAATTGGGACGTGTTGATTGATGTAGACGCCAGCGAGCAGAGATGGGTGGGCGGTGCAGTAGATGAGCTAGCCTCAGCGTCATGGCAGGCGAGAAGAGTGCCCTGGGCCAGCGTCGTCGGCATGAGGAGGGGCATGGAGCGAAGTGGGCTGGGGGGAGCGCCGTCGGTGGTGCAGAAGGGTGGGGGAGGCGGAGGAGGAGGGGGTTGGGAGGGGTCGCCATGGATCGAAGGAGAGAGCTTTGGAAGGAGAGCTACGGGAGAGCCTTGGTAACTGATACCATGAAGACGAGTAATGCCAGAGAATGATGCACCTTGGGTGCTCTCCTTCTATTCACGTGTATATGTAGTACATGTACAACGCAGTGCAATGGCGCAGGAGGGAGGGAGAGAGAAGCCTGCGGCGTGCGCAGGGAGTGGGGGATCGTGTGTGAGTACGTGGGTGAGCACGTACGTGCATGGGAAAAGCATGCAACTGCTAACACACATGATTGCGCTCGTCTCCAACACACAAAGTGCGTTCATAAGAGCATCTCCAGCCGTGCCCCCAGCAGGCCCCCCAGGCCATTTTTTAGCGCCGGCGCCCAAAAATCGGCCCAGTCGCGCCCCCAGGATCTCGTTTATCGCCGGTTTGGACCGAAATAATAGCCCGCGAACCCGAGCCGAACCCAAGCCCCCGGGGGTCGTCTGGGGGCGCCGACCGAAGCTAAAAGGCGCGTGGGTCCGCTCTGTCGGCGAGAGAAGGCCCTTTTCCCGCCGATCCCCCGCTTTTCCCCCTCCGTTTCCCTCCATTTCCCCTTCTCCCGCCATTCTCCTCCCTCTCCCCTCCATCCGGCCGCCATGCCGCCGAAGAAGTACATGACCCCTCGCGCCGCTACCGATGCTGACGCCACCCAGCTGAAGCAGAGGGCGCCACCGTCCAAACCCCCGGGCATGTCAAACGCCGACTGGAAGGCGGAGGTTCAGTGCCAACGTGCTGGCAGATCGCGCGGCAGAAGTAGAGGCGTCTCGCGCGGGGATGATGAATCCACCCGGCGGCCACGGCCCGCACGTTCCCTGGAGCCAGCAAAGTGTCGGGTCGCCGGCCGGCTTCTCGCCGTCGCCACACCCCTGGGGCTGCGCGCCCTCGCCTGGCTATGCCGACGGTGACGCGCACGGCGTGTTCAACCCCAACATCACATTTCCACATGGCCACTCCGCCCAGCGCACGCCCTCACCCGCGTTCGCCGGCGTCCAGTACCCCCCGTACACCTACTCGCCGCCGGCTTATGCATCCTCCCCGACGCCGCCTCTGCGTCGTAGCGCTGCTCTTCTCACAAGCCTCATCATCGCATCTCGGCAACCCCAACGCGACGGAGGCCGGCATGGACAACGTCATCATGACCGGCTCGGCCGCCGCCGCCTCCCCCGGGTTCAATGCCCAAGAAGATACAATGGACCTCAACGGCGACATGGACGACGAGCTCGACTACGGCGAGGATGAGCCAGAGGAGGAGGAGGAGGAGGAGGAGCCTGTGCCTGATCCGGTGAGGAAAGGGGAAAAGAAGAAGCGGGCGGCCAGGACCAGCGAGTCGCGCGTCAAGTGGGCGTCCAAAGAAGACGAGTGCCTCGCTGAAGCATGGAAGATCGTCTGCCTCGACCCGATCACTGGCACGAACCAGAATGCCGACACGTACTGGGAGCGCATCAAGTCGGAGTTCGATGAGCGCAAGCTGGTCGACCCCTACTTCGCCGGCGTCCACATGCAGCGCGGCTCGAAGGCCATGGCAAACCATTGGGCGTTCATCTAAATAGCATGCAACAAATGGCATGGGATCATCGAGGAGATCACGGCTCACCCGGAGAGCGACGCCAACATCGAGGGTCAGGTATGACACCGGTATCTCGCTCATTTTTCGCCGTGTGCGTCGCCGACACTTGTTCCTCGGCGCCAGATGGTCCGGATGTTCGCCATGTATCGCCAGGACACCAGCACCTACCAAGATTTCAAGTACCTCCACATGTTCTCCCGTGTCGAGAAGTGCGAGAAGTGGGCGAAAGTCCAGCGCACCCTCGCCAAGGCCAAGGAGACGTACAAGCCGTACGCGCCGACGCCCGGCGCGGCCGATGGGCGCCCGGACAGCAACAAACAAGCCAAGTCGGCGAAGGACGCTGCGCCGGCTACCACGTGTCTGCAAGAGTCCATTGAGCATTGCATCGCCGACGCCAAGACCCGCGCTGCCTAGAGTGAAGAGAAAACCGAGGCGCGATGGTCGGCGTTGATGACGAACATCGCCGTCAAGCTCGACCTGCTCCAGACCAATGTCGCCGCGAAGAAGAGGAACACCGACCTGGCTTTCCTGATGGGTGGGCGGAAATGGCGACGATGGACGAGCAAGTCAAGGCGTGGTACCTGGCGGAGCGTGGCCTCATCCTGAACCAGATGTCGTCGACGGCGGCGCCAACTCCCACGCCGACCCCAACGCCGCCGCCAAGCCCGAGCGACGCCCAGCACAGAAGTCGCGCCGACGCCGACCAGCCCGCGCACGCCGACTCCCGCCAGTCCGACGCCGGTGGACGGTGCCGCCGTTTGATGAATTGCCTACGCGTCCTTCCTTTTGAACGCCGAACTTCCAAGTTATTGATCACCGAACTGTGGCATGGTGATCGCCGGACTTGTGGCGTCGATCGCCTGACTTGTGGCATTTTTTGGGTAGCGGGAAATGTCAAGTTTGAATTTAAACGTCTTGGGGCCGGCCCC